>NC_029787.2:104853053-104857615 GCF_000816755.2 Arachis ipaensis | reverse complement strand
TGTTCCTCTGAACCTCTGCTTTCCTGCTGTCTTCATCCAATCAATCCTACTCCTTTCCATAGCTGGCTTTATGTAAGGACATCACCATTGTCAATGGCTACTTTTTATCCTCTCTGGAAAATGGTCTGATGCGCTGTCACTGCATGGCTAATCATCTGGAGGCATCACCCTTGTCAATGGCTGCATCCCATCCTCTTGTGAAAATGGTCCAAATGCTCTGTCACGGCACGGCTAATCATCTGAGGTTCTCGATCATACTGGAATAGGATTCACCCTCCTTTTGCGTCTGTCACTACGCCCAGCACTCGCGAGTTTGAAGTTTGTCATAGTCATTCAATCCTAGAGTCCTACTCGGAATACCACAGACAAGGTTTAGACTTTCCAGACTCTCATGAATGCCGCCATCAATCTAGCTTATACCACGAAGATTCTGATTAAGAGATCCAAGAGATACTCATTCAATCTAAGGTGGAACGGAAGTGGTTGTTAGGCACGCGTTCGTGGGGGAATGATGATGATTGTCACATTCATCACATTCAGGTTGAAGTGCGAATGAATATCTTAGAAGCGGAATAAGTTGAATTGAATAGAAAAACAGTAGTACTTTGCATTAATCTTTGAGGAACAGCAGAGCTCCGCACCTTAATCTATGGAGTGCAAAAACTCTACCGTTGAAAAATACATAAGTGAATAGAGGGTAAGCATGGCCGAGTGGCCAGCCTCCCATGGAGGTCTAGAGATCTAAAAATGATCAAAAGATGTCTAATACAATAGTAAAAAGTCCTATGTATACTAAACTAGTTACTAGGGTTTACATAAGTAAGTAATTGATGCATAAATCCACTTCCGGGGCCCACTTGGTGTGTGCTTGGGCTGAGCTTGAATGTTACACGTGTAGAGGTCAATCTTGGAGTTGAACGCCAGTTTGTAACGTATTTCTGGCGTTCAACTCTGGCTTGTGACGTGTTTCTGGCGTTTAACTCCAGACAGCAGCGTAGAACTGGCGTTCAACGCCCTTTTACGTCATCTAAACTCGGCCAAAGTATGGACTATTATATATTGCTGGAAATCCCTGGATGTATACTTTCCAACGCAATTGGAAGCGCGCCATTTTGAGTTCTGTAGCTCCAGAAAATTCACTTTGAGTGCGGGGAGGTCAGAATCCAACAGCATCAGCAGTCCTTCTTCAACCTCTGAATCTGATTTTTTCTCAAGTCCCTCAATTTCAGCCAGAAAATACCTGAAATCACAGAAAAACACACAAAGTCATAGTAAAGTCCAGAAATGTGAATTTAACATAAAAACTAATGAAAACATCCCTAAAAGTAACTAGATTCTACTAAAAACATACTAAAAACAATGCCAAAAAGCGTATAAATTATCCGCTCATTACAACACCAAACTTAAATTGTTGCTTGTCCCCAAGCAAATGAAAATCAAATAGGATAAAAATAAGAGAATATACTATAAATTCCAAACTATCAATGAAACATAGCTCCAATCAGATGAGCGTGACTTGTAGCTTTTTGCCTCTTGAATAGTTTTGGCATCTCACTTTATCCATTGAGGTTCAGTTGGTTTTAAGAGCTTTTTGCTTTTTCTGCTTGCTTTTTCTTTTTTTTTTTCTTTCTATTTTTTCGCTATTTTTTTTTCTGCAAGCTTTGTTCTTTGCTGCTTTTTCTTACTTCAAGAATCATTTTTATGATTTTTCAGATTATCAAATAACATGTCTCTTTATCATCATTCTTTCAAGAGCCAACATATTTAACATTCTTAAACAACAACTTCAAAAAGACATATGCACTGTTCAAGCATTCATTCAGAAAACAAGAAGCATTTTCACCACATCAATATAATTAAACTAAGTTCAAGGATAAATTCGAAACTCATGTACTTCTTATTCTTTTGAATTAAAACAGTTTTTATTTAAGAGAGGCTTAGGTGCCATCAATGGTAATGTAAAAACAAAAAGCTTATGTTTTTACCACACCAAACATAGAATATTGCTCGCCCTCGAGCAAGAGAAGAAAGAATAGATGAAGAAGAAAAAGAAATGGAGGAGAGGGAGAGAGAGATGTGTTTCGGCCAAGAAGGGGAAGAGAGGGTTGTTTTGTGTGAAAATGAAGAAGAATGGAGGGCTTTATATAGGGAAGGGAGGGGGGTAAGGTTCGGCCATAAGGGTGGGTTTTGAGTGGGAAATTGATTTTGAATTTTGAAGTTAGGTGGAGTTTATGAGGTAGGTTTATGGGGAAGAGTGGATGGATGTGAGTGGTGAAGTGGTGATAGGGAAGAGAGATTGAGGTGATTGGTGAAGAGTTTTGGGGAAGAGTGTTTATTGGGAAGAGAGGATGAACATTGAGAAGAGGGAAGAGAGTGAGTGGTGGTAGGCAGGAATCCTGTGGGATCCACAGATGCTGAGATGATCCTGTGGGATCCACAGATCCTGAGGTGTCAAGGAATTGCATCCCTTGCACCAAATTGGGCATGCAAAATGCCCTTGCACACAACTCTGGGTGTTCAGCGCCAGATTGGTGCTTGTTCTGGGCGTTGAACGCCCATTTGTTGCCCATTTCTGGCGTTGAACGCCAGAACCATGCTTGTTCTGGGCGTTCAGCGCCAGCTCTTCTCCAGGGTGCAATTCTGGCGTTCAAACGCCCAGATGCGGCCCATTTTGGGCGTTCAGCGCCAGAACCATGCTCTGTTCTGGCGTTAAACGCCAGCCAGATGCTTCTTACTGGCGTTTAAACGCCAGTAAGGTCTTCCTCCAGGGTGTGATTTTTCTTCTGCTGTTTTTTTTATTCCGTTTTCAATTTTTATATTTATTTTGTGACTCCACATGATCATGAACCTAATAAAACATGAAAGAACAAGAAAAATAAAATTAGATAAATAAAAATTGGGTTGCCTCCCAACAAGCGCTTCTTTAATGTCAATAGCTTGACAGTGGGCTCTCATGGAGCCTCACAGATGTTCAGAGCATTGTTGAGACTTTCCAACACCAAACTTAGAGCTTGGTTGTGGCCTCCCAATACCAAACTTAGAGTTTGACTGTGGGGGGCTCTGGTTGACTCTATTTTGAGAGAAACTTACTGTGCCTCTTTTCCATGTTTACAGAAGGGTAACCTTGAGTTGTAAACACAAGGGAGTCCTCATTCAATTGAAGGACTAATTCACCTCTGTCAACATCAATCACAGCTCTTGCTGTGGCTAGGAAAGGTCTTCCAAGGATGATGGATTCATCCTCATCCTTCCCAGTATCAAGAATTATGAAATCAGCAGGGATGTAAAGGCCTTCAACTTTTACTAACACGTCCTCTACTTGTCCATAAGCCTGTTTTCTTGAATTGTCTGCCATCTCTAATGAGATTTTAGTAGCTTGCACCCCAAAGATTCCCAGTTTCTCTATTACAGAGAGGGGCATTTATTAAAGCCTTGTTGAGGCTTTTGTTGATCCTTCCATGAGAGATTTGGGTGATTTCTCCATGAGGGGTTATAGGTGTTTCCATAAGGTTCACCCATGTAATTCACCTCTGTTATTGCAGGATTTTCAGGATCATAAGCTTCTTCTTCAGAAGATGCCTCTTGAGTACTGTTGGATGCAGCTTGCATTCCATTCAGACTCTAAGAAATCATATTGACTTGCTGAGTCAATATTTTATTCTGAGCCAATATGGCATTCAGAGTATCAATTTCAAGAACTCCCTTCTTCATAGGCGTCCCATTACTCACAGGATTCCTCTCAGAAGTGTACATGAACTGGTTATTAGCAACCATGTCAATGAGTTCTTGAGCTTCTGCAGGCATTTTCTTTAAGTGAATGGATCTACCTGCAGAGGTATCCAATGACATTTTAGCTAATTCAGACAGACCATCATAGAATATGTCCAGGATGGTCCATTCTGAAAGCATGTCGGAAGGACACTTTTTGGTCACTTCTTTGTATCTCTCCCAAGCTTCATAGAGGGATTCACCTTCTTTCTGTCTGAAGGTCTAAACTTCCACTCTAAGCTTACTCAGCTTTTGAGGAGGAAAGAACTTGGCTAAGAAAGCCTTGACCAGCTTATCCCAAGAGTTCAGTCTATCCTTAGGTTGAGAGTCCAACCATATTCTAGCTCTGTCTCTTACAGCAAAAGGGAAAAGCATGAGCCTGTAGACTTCAGAATCTACTCCATTAGTCTTAACAGTATCACATATCTGAAAAGGATCTTCAGATGGAAGTCATCCCTGTGTGAGTAGAAGAAAAGAAGAAGAAAAAAATTCGAACACAGATGGAAGAGGGGGTTCGAATTTGGGTGAGATGAAGTGTTAGTAGATGAATAAATAAATAGAAGGAGATGAGAGAGAAGGAGAATTTTCAAAAATTATTTTTGAAAAAGAGTTAGTGATTTTCGAAAATAGTGTTTGAAAAAGGTTAGTAATTTTCGAAAATTAAAATAAAAAATTAAAATAATTAGTTAATTAAAAAGAAATTTTGAAAAGGAGGGAAGATATTTTCGAAAATTAGAGAGAGAGAGAGTTAGTTAGGTAGTTTTGAAAAAGATAAGAAACAAACAAAAAATTAG
>NC_029787.2:104760486-104853035 GCF_000816755.2 Arachis ipaensis | reverse complement strand
ATTAATTGTTGATGATATTTTCGAAAATTATGAGATGAATATAAGAAAAAAATTTTTGAAAAATATTTTTGAAATTTTCAAAAATAAATAAGAAAAATGAAAAAGATTTAATTTTTGAAAAAGATTTTGAAAAAGATAAAATTTGAAAATTTGATTTGACTCATAGAAAACAACTAGATTTTAAATTTTTTTTGAAAAAGTCAACTCAAATTTTCGAATTTTATGAGAGAAAAAGGGAAAGATATTTTTTTTGAATTTTTAATGATGAGAGAGAAAAACATGAAAATGATGCAATGCATGAAAATTTTGGATCAAAACAATGAATGCATGCAAGAATGCTATGAATGTCAAGATGAACACCAAGAACACTTTGAAGATCATGATGAACATCAAGAACATATTTTTGAAAAATTTTTGATGCAAAGAAAACATGCAAGACACCAAACTTAGAAATCTTTAATGCTTAGACACTAAGAATTCAAGAATGCATATGAAAAACACCATACAACACAAAACAATATAATATGAAGATCAATCAAGAAGGTTTTATCAAGAACAACTTGAAGATCATGATGAATGCAATGCATGAATGCAATTTTCGAAAAATGCAGGATGAACATGCAATTGACACCAAACTTAAAAATTGACTCAAGACTCAAACAAGAAACACAAAATATTTTTGATTTTTATGATTTTCTAATTTTTTTGTATTTTTATTTTATATTTTTCGAAAATCAGTGTAAAAAAAAGAAAAATAAGGATTCCAAAATTTTTAATATGAATTCCAGGAATCTTGCACTCCTATTCTAAAGCTCCAATCTGAGGGTTAGACATGGCTTAATAGCCAGTCAAGCTTTAGCATGTAAATCAGAATATACTGCTCATTACTTATCAAATTAACTTGCCTCTATGCTGATGGTTTGGAAGCCTCAGTCCAAAAGAATTAGACATGGCTTTACAGCTAGTCAGGCTTCAACATGCTTCATGAAACACTAGAATTCATTCTTAAAAATTCTGAAGAACATAATAAAAATTTTTGAAAAGAATTTTTAAAATTTTTTTTTTCGAAAACAGATGAGAAATTTTTGAAAGATTTTTGAAAAATTTTTGAAAATAAAACAAAAAAAAATTACCTAATCTGAGCAAGAAGATGAACCGTCAGTTGTCCAAACTCAAACAATCCCCGGCAACGGCGCCAAAAACTTGGTGCACGAAATTGTGATCTCAGGCAACGGCGCCAAAAACTCTGTACGCACGTCTTAATAAATTATTTTTCATTCACAACTTCGATACAACTAACCAGCAAGTGCACTGGGTCGTCCAAGTAATAAACCTTACGTGAGTAAGGGTCGATCCCACGGAGATTGTTGGTATGAAGCAAGCTATGGTCACCTTGTAGATCTCAGTCAGGCGGATATAAAATAATTATGGAGTTTTCGAAATTTATATAATAAAATAAGGATAGAAATACTTATATAAATCATTAGTGAGAATTTCAGATAAGCGCATAGAGATGCTTTCGTTCCTCTGAACCTCTGCTTTCCTGCTGTCTTCATCCAATCAATCCTACTCCTTTCCATGGCTGGCTTTATGTAAGGACATCACCGTTGTCAATGGCTACTTTTTATCCTCTCTGGAAAATGGTCCGATGCGCTGTCACTGCATGGCTAATCGTCTGGAGGCATCACCCTTGTCAATGGTTGCATCCTATCCTCTTGTGAAAATGGTCCAAATGCTCTGTCACAGCACGGCTAATCATCTGAGGTTCTCGATCATACTGGAATAGGATTCACCCTCCTTTTGCGTTTGTCACTACGCCCAGCACTCGCGAGTTTGAAGTTCGTCACAGTCATTCAATCCCAGAGTCCTACTCGAAATACCACAGACAAGGTTTAGACTTTCCGAACTCTCATGAATGCCATCATCAATCTAGCTTATACCACGAAGATTTTGATTAAGAGATCCAACAGATACTCATTCAATCTAAGGTGGAACGGAAGTGGTTGTCAGGCACGCGTTCGTGGGGGAATGATGATGATTGTCACGTTCATCACATTCAGGTTAAAGTGTGAATGAATATCTTAGAAGCGGAATAAGTTGAATTGAATAGAAAAATAGTAGTACTTTGCATTAATCTTTGAGGAACAGCAGAGCTCCACACCTTAATCTATGGAGTGCAGAAACTCTACCGTTGAAAAATACATAAGTGAATAGAGGGTAAGCATGGCCGAGTGGCCAGCCTCCCATGGAGGTCTAGAGATCTAAAAATGATCAAAAGATGTCTAATACAATAGTAAAAAGTCCTATTTATACTAAACTAGTTACTAGGGTTTACATAAGTAAGTAATTGATGCATAAATCCACTTCTGGGGCCCACTTGGTGTGTGCTTGGGCTGAGCTTCAATATTACACGTGTAAAGGTCAATCTTGGAGTTGAATGCCAGTTTGTAACGTATTTCTGGCGTTCAACTCTGGCTTGTGACGTGTTTCTGGTGTTTAACTCCAGACAGCAGCGTAGAACTGGCGTTCAACGCCCTTTTACGTCATCTAAACTCGGCCAAAGTATGGACTATTATATATTTCTGAAAAGCCCTGGATGTATACTTTCTAACGCAATTGGAAGCGCGCCATTTTGAGTTCTGTAGCTCCAGAAAATCCACTTTGAGTGCAGGGAGGTCAGAATCCAACAGCATCAGCAGTCCTTCTTCAACCTCTGAATCTGATTTTTGCTCAAGTCCCTCAATTTCAGCCAGAAAATACCTGAAATCACAGAAAAACACACAAACTCATAGTAAAGTCCAGAAATGTGAATTTAACATAAAAACTAATGAAAACATCCCTAAAAGTAACTAGATTCTACTAAAAACATACTAAAAATAATGTCAAAAAGCATATAAATTATCCGCTCATCAGCGCTGTTGCCGGAGATTGATAGTGATTAAAAACTATCAGTTGTTTGATTGCTTAGATTAGGCGTTTTAGTTTTTAATTTTTTTTAATTTTTGCTTGATATTTTCGAAAAAAAAAATTAAATAAATAGCACTAATACTTTTCCTTAATTTCTGAAATTAAGTTTGGTGTCACCTAGTTAATTTTATTTTAATTTTCTTGTTTATTTTTCCTGATAATTTTCAAAAATTTCTGTCTAATTTCAGTTATCATTTTCGAAATTCATTTAATTATTTTATTTAGTATTTTTATTTTATTATTTTACACAGGCTACCTCATTGGGACTTCTCTGCACTCTGACGTAGAGAATCACATCTTTTCTTGTCTTCTGTTTGTTTATGCGCAAGAACAGAGACACTGAACCTCTTTTAGACTTTGATCCAGAACCTGAAAGGACTTGTAGGCGACGTTTACAACAAGCAAGACTTTGCAAGGCTGCAGAATCCACTATAGATCACAATAATGCTGTTAATGCCAATGTGGCAAATCCGAATGGGAATGAAGAACAAAGAAGAGTGCTTGGCTCTTACTCTGCTCCTACTGCAGATCTTTATAGAAAAAGCATTGTGGTGCCTCCTATAGTTGCAAACAACTTTGAGTTGAAGCCACAGTTGGTCACCTTGGTGCAGCAAAACTGCCAGTATCATGGTCTTCCCCATAAAGACCCAAATCAATTTATTTCTAACTTTCTGCAGATTTGTGATACTGTGAAGACAAATGGAGTGAACCCAAAGGTGTACAAACTCATACTCTTCCCGTTTGCTCTGAGGGATGGAGCAAAGCTATGGCTAGATTCCCAACCCAAGGAGAGTTTGAATACTTGGGACAAGGTTGTTACTGAGTTTTTTACTAAATTTTTTCCACCAAAGAAGCTAACTAAGCTAAGGGTAGAGGTTCAGACCTTCAGACAGAGGGATGATGAAACTCTTTATGAAGCTTGGGAGAGATACAAGCTATTGATTAGGCAATGCCCTCCGAACATGTTCTCTAAATGGACCCAACTAGACATCTTTTATGAAGGCTTGGGTGAAATGTCCAAGATGTGCTTAGATAATTCTGCAAGTAGTTCATTGCACAAGAAGAAGACACCGGAGGAGACTATTGAGCTGATTGAATTGGTTGCTAGCAACCAATATTTATACTCATCTAACAGGAATCCTGTGAACTCTGAGACTCCTCAGAAGAAGGGTGTTATGGAAGTAGAAGCTCTTAATGCTCTTCTTGCTCAGAATAAGCTTATGTCTCAGCAAATAAGTCTGCTTACTCAACAGATGGGTGAAATGTAAGTCTCAGCCATCAACACCCAAAACCCATCTCAAGAGATCTCTTATGACATGACAGGTAATTTTGTGCAAAATGATAATTATGACTATGCTCAATGCTCTTCGGAACAGGTCAATTACATAGGGAGTGGTCCTAGAAATCCTAACAATGATCCATATTCTAAGACATACAATCAGGGGTGGAGAAATCACCCAAATTTTGGGTGGAGGGACCAACCTTATAGACCTCATAATTTTAACAATAATTCTCAGGGCGGCTTCCAACAGAACAATCATAATAACCGCCAATTTCAGTCTCAGCAGCAACAACCACCTCAGCAGGCAAACTCTAAATCCCAAGAAGATTCTAATTGGGAGATGATGAGGAGTTTTATGCAGGAAACCAGAGCCTCCATTAGAAACTTAGAGGTGCAAATGGGCCAACTGAGCAAGCAAATACCTGAGAAGTCTGCAAGTACATTTCCAGGTGATACAGTGGTGAACCCAAGAGAAGATTGCAAGGTTATTCAATTGAGAAGTGGTAAAACAGCTAGCTCTGAAACAATGGGCCAAGGAAGAGCTAGTTGAAAAGAAAGCTCCAGAGGAGAAGAAGGAAGAAGTGGAGTACGCCCCTCCAAAGCGTGCAGACAACCCGTTCCCTGACTCTCTTGACACGTATCATACATTGCCAAAGGCTTCTGAATACAAGCCAAAAATGCCATATCCTCAGAGACTTCAGAAGGCTTCCAAAGAAAAGCAGTTTTCTAAATTTTTAGATGTCTTCAAGAAGCTACAGATCAACATTCTTTTTGTAGAGGATCTTGAGCAAATGCCCCTTTATGCTAAATTTATGAAAGAATTGTTAACTAACAAGAGGAATTGGAAGGAGCAAGAAACTGTGGTGTTAACCAAGGAATGCAATGCTATTATTCAACATAAACTTCCTGAGAAAATGCAAGATCCAGGGAGTTTTGTGATTCCTTGCACCATTGGAGATGTCACCATTCTAGAGCTCTGATTGATGTGCAAAAGGGTGAATTAACCCTGAGGGTCAATGAAAAATAGGTGGTCCTTAATGTTTTTGAAGCTCTCAAGCACCCTAATGATTCTGAAGGGTGTATGAGAATTGATGTTGTTGAATCACTTGTTCAAGAAGTACTGGAAGTTGAGGTACTTGATGACATTCTAGATCCTATTTCTGAGTATGAGTTAGTTGAAGTTGATGATTCACCACCCCAGAAGGCACTGGTTCACACGCCTAAAGCAGAGGAGGAAGCCCCCAAGCTTGAGCTCAAAGATTTACCTCCTTCTCTGAAATATGTGTTCTTAAGTGAAAATGATTCCTATCCAGTGATTATTAGCTCTTCCCTGAAGCCTGAAGAGGAAGAGGCGCTTATTTCAGTGCTCAGGAGCCATAAAACAGCTCTTGGGTGGACCATTAGTGACTTGAAGGGGATTAGTCCAACCAAGTGCATGCACAAGATCCTTCTTGAAGATGATGCTAAACCAGTTGTCCAACCACAAAGGAGACTCAATCCAACTATGAAAGAGGTGGTCCAAAAAAAGGTAGTTCTCAAGAAAGGAGGGATGACAGTGATCAAGAATGAATAGAATGAGCTTATTCCTAGAAGAACAGTCACACGTTGGAGAATGTGTATAGACTACCGAAGGCTCAACACTGCTACCAGGAAGGATCACTTCCCCCTACCTTTCATCGATCAGATGCTTGAGAGGTTAGATGGTCATGCTTTCTACTATTTTCTAGATGGATATTCTGAATATAATCAAATTGCAGTGGACCCTCAAGATCAAGAGAAGACAGGATTCACATGCCCCTTTGGAGTATTTGCCTACAGAAGAATGCCTTTTGGACTTTGCAATGCTCCAGCAACTTTTCAAAGGTGTATGCTTTCAATTTTTTCTGATATGGTTGAAAATTTCATTGAGGTATTTATGGATGACTTTTCTGTTTTTGGTAATTCTTTTGAATCTTGCCTTAAGCATTTATCTCTTGTCTTGAAACGGTGTCAAGAATCAAACCTTGTTTTAAATTGAAAAAAATGTCATTTTATGGTTATAGAAGGTATTGTTCTTGGACACCAGATTTCAAGTAAGGGAATTGAGGTTGATAGAGCAAAGGTGGAGGTAATTGAAAAATTACCACCACCAGCTAATGTTAAGGCAGTCAGGAGTTTCTTGGGTCATGCAAGATTTTATAGAAGATTTATAAAGGATTTTTCTAAAATTGCTAAACCATTAAGCAACCTGTTGGTTACTGATGTTCCTTTTGTCTTTGATTCTGATTGCCTGCATGTTTTTGAAACTCTGAAAGCAAAGCTTACCTCTGCTCCCATTATAGCTCCCCCTAACTGGGATTTACCATTTGAATTAATGTGTGATGCTAATGACTTTGCTATAGGAGCTGTTTTAGGACAGAGGCATGGTAAGCTTGTACATGTCATTTACTATGCCAGTCGTGTGTTAAATGATGCCTAAAAGAATTCCACAACTACAGAAAAGGAATTATTAGCTGTTGTGTATGCTGTTGATAAGTTTAGGTCCTATTTACTTGGTTCTAAGGTTATTGTTTACACTGATCATGCTGCTTTGAAGTACCTTCTAACCAAACAGGACTCTAAACCAAGATTAATCAGATGGGTGTTATTCCTTCAGGAGTTTGATATTGAGATAAAAGACAGAAAAGGGCCAGAAAATTAAATAGCTGACCATCTCTCCAGAATTGAGCCTGAAGCAGGAGTACAATCACCCACAGCTGTGACTGAGACATTTTCGGATGAACAATTGTTCCTCATTCAGCAGGCTCCATGGTTTGCAGACATTGCAAATTATAAGGCCATGAATTTTATCCCAAGGGAGTACAGTAAGCAACAAGTGAAGAAGCTATTGACTGATGCAAAGTACTACATTTGGGAGGAACCTTATCTTTTTAAAAGGTGTTCAGATGGTATCATCCAGAGATGTGTCCCAGATGAAGAAAAACAGCAGATTCTTTGGCACTGTCATGGTTCTGAGTATGGAGGCCACTTTAGTGGTGAAAGGACAGCTACAAAGGTCCTTCAGAGCGGGTTTTACTGGCCGACTCTCTTCAGAGACTCAAGAGCATTTGTGAAGCACTGTGATAGATGTGAAAAAGCCACAAATCTCCCTTCCAACCATGAAATACCACAGTAGGGGATTCTTGAGGTTGAGTTCTTTGATGTGTGGGGTATTGATTTCATGGGACCTTTCCCACCCTCACATTCAAACAACTATATTCTAGTGGTAGTTGATTACGTGTCCAAGTGGGTGGAAGCTGTGGCTCTACCTACCAATGATGCCAAGGTGGTAATGAGCTTTCTTCAGAGATATATCTTTAGCCGATTTGGTGTCCCAAGGACACTCATTAGTGATGGTGGAAGCCACTTCTGCAACAGACAGCTGGACTCTCTTCTGCAGAGATATGGAGTCCGTCATAAAGTGGCAACCCCCTATCACCCTCAGACAAGTGGACAGGTTGAAGTTTCCAACAGGGAACTTAAGAGGATTTTAGAGAAGACTGTCAGCGTTTTAAGAAAGGACTGTTCTTCATGATTTTGTGATTCTTGACACAAGGGAGGACGAGAATGCCTCTATAATTCTAGGAAGACCATTCCTAGCCACTGGAAGAGCTCTGATTGATGTGGAAGAAGGTGAATTAGTGCTTAGAGTGCATAATAAGCAACTAATCTTTCATATCTTCAAAGATATACATTCAGCAGGTAAAGAAGAGAGGTGCATGCAGACTGAGCTTATTGATCCAAACCTTTAAGAACCCCATGATGATGCACAGCAGAAATTGCAGCTCAAACCTCCTTTAGTGACAACCAATAAAATTCCTCCTGACATCAAACCTAAGTTTGGTGTCAGGAATGCATCATCCACCAAAGAAGAGGTCCCCAAAAAGAAGAAAGTACCCAAGGGATGGAGAAACAAAAAGATCCCCACTGAAGGTTTCTCCCCAGGAATGAAAGTGGTGTTGAATAGTAATCCAGTGTGGATTTATACAGTAAACAGAATCCTCTCTCTGGAGCATATTGAGCTAATTTATGGAGATATAGGAAAGAAGTTCAAAGTAAGGGGTGAAGAGCTGAGCCCCTATGATCTTCCTCCTTAGAGGAGCTGACTGTCAAGCTAGTGACGATAAAGAAGCGCTTGTCGGGAGGCAACCCGATGATTTCGTATCCTTAGTTATTTTTCCGTTGCGTTGATTATATTACTTGTTTGATTTTTTTTTTTGAGTTTCTATTGTTTTTCGTTGTTTTACTTGTGTTTTGATCATGCAGATATTTTAAAACAAGAACCGGACACTTAAAAAAATTTTTGAATACTCTGGAGGAGGTTGATTCTGTCAGTTCCACGCTGAACTTGAAATTTTCCAAGTTCAACGTAGCATGTGCGTGTAATTTGGAAGAGAGTCTCAGCCAGTTCCACGCTGAACTTAAAATTTTCCAAGTTCAGCACTTTTCCAAGTTCAGCACTTGGGATTTTCCAAGTTTAGCGTGGTTAGAAGCGTGTAAAGAAGGAGTTCTTACTGCCAAGTCCACGCTAAACTTAAAAACTTCCAAGTTCAGTATAGCCAACTACGTTAATTAGCGTACACCAGGGCTAGACTCCACATTGAACTTGGCCTGCACCAAATTCAACGTGGAGAGGAGAGCTTATATCTCTTCATTCAATATCCCCACAGATTCATCCCAAATCACGCCAAATCCCCTCCCATCCCCAAATCATTTCAAACATACCCCTTTAATTTCCTTCTGTTTGTCCCAACCCATCAATTCCCCATTTATTCGTATCCCCCTTCCTGATTCCCTTTATCCCATTCCATATCTCAACCATTCAAGCCCTGCACCATTTACCATTCACTTCCCAATATAACCCCAAATGTCTTTTTATGTCTTCTCTGTTTTTAGTTCTTCTTTACTTGAGGACAAGCAAACTTTTAAGTTTGGTATTGTCGCTTCGCTTGTGGATTTTTTGTTTATTTTAGTGACACCAAAGGGAGGCGAATCATCTCCACGGAGGAGCACAGCTAGAAGAATGAGATGACCACTAGAATAACTGAGGTGGTTAAGTTCCTTTCATTCTACATTTTCTCCCGTTCTTATTATTATGATTAGGTTACTGTTTTCTGTTTATTTTGTCATTGCATGATCAGTTGTTATTTCAATTCTTAGGTTCTAGTTTTATTTGCGGTTTATTTTGTTATTTGATTTTTATGCTGAAAAAGAGTGTCTCATGTATTACTCACTAAGTTTGGAATCAAGAAGAAAAGAAAAGAAGTGATGTATTGCATGAGAAATTGAGTTTATATTAAAGAATAGTCTTATTTACTTAAATGTGGTGGTATTATTTGTGATTATGAATGAATGACATGAACAATGCACATTTGAATTTGAATAAAAGGATGTTGATGTATAAGGAACAATAATTTAGAGAACTATTATAATTTCTCTGAAATTAGTAAAAGCTTAACCTTTGAAGCAAAAGAAACAGCAAAAGAAAAAAAAATAAAAGTAAGGTCCAAGGCTCTGAGCATCAATGACTAAGGAGGTCAGACATGATTAAAAGCTCAAAGAGTTGTTTCCTTAGTCATATGCCTGTGGTGTTCTTGTGTCAAGCAATCCTTGAGACAGAATATTTAGAGTCGAGACCAAATTCATTTAGCAGAGTATGCCCAAGGCTTTGAGCACCACTGTCTGGGAGTAACTGAAAGAAAAATCAGAACATAAAGAAAATTCCCCAGTTAAGTGCTTGTGGTGTTTTTGTGTCAAGTCAAGCTTGAGACAAAACATTTAAAGTCACGGCTAGACTCAAGGTGCAAAGCACCAACGAAAAGATAATTAAAATAAATTTATTGTGTTCAAGGATTAAACTGAAGCATAAAATATTAGAGAATTCATAATATTATCCGGATTCTAATTCCGAATGACAGTAACATTCTTCGGATTCAAAGGATAGTGAGATGCCAAACCTATTCAGGATTAGTTGTAAACCCCACTTTAAAAAGAGACATGAGCTTAATTGAACTCTCATTCTCATGCAAATTCACGTCCTGCGCTTATATTAGTTTTGGTTGCTTGAGGACAAGTAACAATTCAAGTTTGGTGTGTGATGCATGAGCATTTTCTCTATCTTTTCCTAGTGAATTTGCACTTGAATTGCTAAGTTAAATCAAAATTTAAATATCTTTTAGCCACTATGGATGTTACTTTGAGTTGCGCACAATTCTATTTATTTCAAGTAGCATCCGGAGGAATTTTACGGAGTTTTGTAGCAGAAAAAGGAGAAAGCGAATGATGTTGTCAATCCTGACCTCCTTACACTCAAACTGGAATAACTTGAGCTATAGAGGTTCGATTGACGTCATTCCAGTGGCATTAGAAAGTTAACTTCCAGGACTTTCCAACGATATATAATAGTGCATATTTCTTCTCCAGAAACCTCTGCATCCCCCACGTTAAACTTGGTTCCTGCCAAGTTCAGCGTGGATTGGAGAACTTCCAAGGAAGCACTTGCTGCCTTCTCCACGTTGAACTTGAAAAAAGCCAAGTTCAGTATGGAGCTTAATGAATCCAATGGTCCCCATTCACTCCAACAAAGGCTACACGAGAATCTAATTTATTTTTTATTAAACTTTTATTATTTTTATAATTAGGAAAAAATATTATTTAGTTTTTAGGAAATATATTTTACATTAATTAGGATTAGATATAAAAGGGAAAAGAATCAGCCCTTCGGGCTCTTCTCTTCTCTTCTACCTCGTTCCGTATTTTACAGTTTTATGAATCCTAGTTTTTCTCTCTACATCATGAGTAACTAAACCTCCACTGTTAAGGTTAGGAGCTCTATCTATTGTATGGATTGATACTATTATTTTTCTATTTTAATTCATGTACTGATTTATATTTCAAGAATTGTTTTCGTTCTTTATTTTATGAATTTGGGTGGAACGGAAGTATGACCCTTTTTCTAATTGAGTTCTTGTATAACTTAGAAAAGCTCTTTACTTGGACAACAGCTTAAAAACATATTCTCCTAAATTTTTAATTATCTGGACTTAACGGGATACGTGACATATAATCCCCTTATATTTGGGTAATTAGGATTTTTGTGGCATATAAACTAGAATTGAACTTCATCTTCTAATTGGAATTAAGTGACCAAGGAATTGGCGGTTGATGAAAGTTAGAGTAGACTAAGAAGGTCTAAGGAATTAGGGCTTAGTCATATATAGTTTGCCATGAATTAAATCTTGCATGATTAAAATAGTTAGTAAAAAAAGTCAATCCGAAAAAATAGATATCTCTGAAGCCTTAACTATTTCTCCATATATTATTCACAACTCGTTTACTGCTTGCTTTCTAATTTACTGAATTGACTGTTTAATGCTTTTGAACTCTTAAACACCATTTTCTGCTTGTCTAACTAAGTAAATTAATCAACCATTGTTGCTTAGTCCATCAATCCTTGTGGGATCGACCCTCACTCACCTGAGGTATTACTTGGTACGACCCGGTGCACTTGCCAGTTAGTTTGTGGTTTTAAATTCCGCACCACAGGTCCCTTGTAAGGCAGCGTCCGACCTCTTTGGTGTCGAGGTGCCGCCTGTCCGAGTTCCTCGTGAGGAGGCAGAGGGTGGTACCTGCAAGAGACTCCGATGCTTAAATTAGTAAGTGCTTTAAGCAGGTTTTTAGTAGATTAGAACATAAGTCATACTTAGGGGTGCCAGTGTATTTATAGTAGAATCGATAATCACCTTTGTTGGAGTAGTTCCATCTTTTCTGACGGATAATCATTTCCTTTATCTTGGGTGTTTGTTTGGATTTACATTCTAGATGAGGTAGAGATAGTAGGAGAAATTCATGGAGGTAGTTACCTGCTTTGGGTAGGTAGGACCTATCCTTCTTATGTCGGTGGATGAGGTAGAGATAGTAGAAAAAATTTATGGAGGTAGTTACCTGATTTGGGTAGGTAGGACCTATCCTCCTTATGTCGGTGTCCAACCTTTTTAAAGAGGTCGGATTAGTGAAGAGGTCCACTTTTCTTGGTGGGCCTTTTTATGTTATTGGGCCTAACTTTTATTTGTTGGGTCAGAGTAAGAATAATACTTTGGCTAAATTTGTCTTCCACAAATTTAGTTCCTATATATTTCAAATTATATCAAAGTAATAGCTTAGGTTTCCTATTTGATGTGAAACCAGCATTTCTAAATGTACAGATTGTCTATTGCCTTGCTTTGTGGATTGTTTTCTAAGAATGATCTCTACTCTGTAGGTTTTCAGTAGAATTTTGGACAAGGTGGTGGTTATGTCTGTTCTGTGAAAAATTTAAAATGGAAAGCAAGCAGTGGTGTTGGATAGATTCAACATGAAAAGTTTGCTTTTCTTGCCTATGCTTTAGTAACTATATAATTGGTTTTGGCATATTACGCATGGCTTTATTTAGTTTCATTTTCATGTCGTATCCTTGTAGCTAATATAATTTTTCTTTCATAGGGCTGTTGCAATTAATCTTTTCTCATTGTTGCTAAACATTGCATTCTATTGTTTATTTGTACCTAAATGGTCT
Organism: Arachis ipaensis; assembly: GCF_000816755.2. Classification (NCBI taxonomy): domain Eukaryota; kingdom Viridiplantae; phylum Streptophyta; class Magnoliopsida; order Fabales; family Fabaceae; genus Arachis; species Arachis ipaensis. Next base: position 104,840,214 of record NC_029787.2, on the reverse strand, counting down.
CTTTTTTGTTGTAACTAGTGACTTATATTAGCTTGGTTTTTTTGTCTCTGTATCTTTTTACGTGGACATTGCATTCTAGGTTTGTAGGATTTCTTTGGATTATGTGACCAAGTGATTATTTTAAATAAGATTTAATATTTAATGATTAAAGTTGTGTTTATTGCTTTTTTTCATTATGACTTTTGGTTATGTAGCCGAACTATTACCAATAAGACCATGAATATTCTGAGGTTCACATCATTTTCTGGTGCAGGGATATGCATAGCCGTGCTGTCAACTGCAGAGATGGCTAGCTGCATGTTACAATGGAATTATTATCTTCATCGGTAATGCTATCTCACTCAATATTATACTGCTTACAATCCCATAGGTAACAACTATACTATCTTTGGCAGCAACTTTTGCTTTGGTGTTACATTTTTTTACTTCCATGGTCTAGAACATTGGCATTTTGAAGAAATTAAATAAATAATTAAATATAAAACCTGAGACATACGCAACATGACCTCTAGAAATACAAAGATTTAGTGTAAACCTTTATAAACTAATTTTGTTCAGGGGAAATGATTCATCTATGTTTCTAGGTTTACAATTTAATATGTTGATCTTAATTTTTTATCTGATAGTACAACTCTTTGTCGAATTCTTTGTTTGGTGTCTTTGGAGAATCTGGGGTGCGCCCATGATCACTAGATCAGCTTTGTAGGTTTTGGGAAAAAGAGAGAGGCAAAATGGCAATGTGCTATGTATGACACTTTCAGGGGTATTTGGCTAGAATGCGATCTAACACACCTTTATTGATAGATTCTCAAGAGAAGTTATTGTTTGGGATAAAGTTAGGCGTTTAGCTTCTATATGATGTAGAGCATTTAGACTTTTTAGAGGACTTTCCCTCTCAAAGATGTTGAGAGATTGGAAAGCTACAATTCATTGATGTTGTGATTCTCTTTGTTTTCCTTTTGGCTTGAGAGGATCTCTTTTTTTCCAGTTCTTTGTTTTTGTTTCCTCTATACTTCAATGAAATTTTCTTTTCCTATAAAAAAAAATATAAGAACGACATTACATAGTTATTTTGAACACATTTTTTTTACCTGATTAGCATATGTCAAAATGGTGCCAAAATTTGATTTAGGAAGTGTGACATCAGCTGTCCAATAAGGAGATAAAGAAGAATTGGTTGCTGAGATTACTAGTTCTCAAATGGATTGGAGAGTTAGATATGGATCTTGTTTGTGTCACTTTGATACTGCTCCTTGTCATCAAATTTTCAGGTTCTTATTATAATACACATAAATTGTGGGTTCACTGTGGCATATTTTCAGCCATGAATGGAATGTTGTGAAGGTACATTATGCTTCTTGATTTTGTAATGACGCAACAGTCTAAGTCGGGCATGGATGCAATAACCAGGAAAGAATGATATGATAATATGCTCGACTTTGATGACCGAACAAAATTTAAATTTGGGAGAATATGATGGATATACTTAGCTTTTGTGACCCGCGGAAATTGAGATATGATATTCTTGATCCTCTTATTTGAGATGTGATGAAGAATGATATGCATGGTATCTGTCCCGAGATATTTGAAATGTGTTGTCTAACCTTACAAAGCTGAAATGGTTTTATATGCATGACTCATGGTCGGATGGGATAATATCATGCAATATACTTGACCCATGACCCGATGAATTAAAATCAGGCAACACACTTGACCCATGGCCCGATTAAGATTGGGCAATATACTTGACCCATGATCCGATGAGATAAAATTAGACAACATATTTGACCCATGGTGCAATCCGATGAGATAAGGCAATATACTTGACCCATGGTTTGATGAGATTAAGATCGGACAATATTCATAATTTTTATGTTCCAAAGAAATTGAAAGTGATGTATATTTGAATTGAAACTTTTGTGAAAAGATGATATACATGACCTATATGACCCAATATAAAGGATATTCGGTGTTGTACTCGAGTTTATGCTCAAGAAGTTTGAAATGTAAGTGAAAGGTAAATTTATTTTTTATAATATGAAAAAATTATTATATGATATACTTGATCCAATTAGTTGAAGTGGGATTTAGGGTGGAATTCATCGTTGTTATGATCTAAAAGATTGAAATGAATACTCCGTTCTTCAAAGTTGAAGTGTGATGATACAACTTATAATAATCGATCATATTTGTATCAATATAACAGTTAAAAACTTAAAATGTGGGTGAATGATTATACGTAACTCATGTTCCAAAAAGATTGAAATATGATGGTGTATTTGATTTGAATCGATTATGAAAAGATGATATACATGACCCATATACGAAATAAAGGAGATTTGGTGGCGTACTCGAATTTATGCTCAAGAAGTTTGAAATGTGAGTGAAAGGTAAAATTATCATTCATGATATGAAAATTATTTTAAGATATACCTGAACAAGTAAATCAAAATGGGATTTAAGATAGATTCATTGCTTTTAATAATCCTAAAAGATTGAAAATTGAAGTGTGATTATATAGCTTATATTATTCCTTAATGTATTAAGGACTTCCCGATTAATCAGGGGGAAAAATAGTAGAAAGGACTAAGAATCAGAATGACTATCTGAGTATAAACATACATCCAACTATATAATGTGTCTGCAAGGTGTAAAAGAAACCAGCATTTATTACAAGAATTTTTACCAGCTTGTCCAAAAGGTTTTGCACAAATGTAAAGTACAGGCCAATATAATATATGATGTCAAATCTGCACTTAGACTTCAGACTCGATAGAATCCTTCAAAGGGCAATCATATTTGTTTGAGCAGTTTAAAAAGGAGGTCCCAAAGTCCAGAGGCACGAGGTTCATCCACATCATCATTTGAAGTTTGTCACAAGTAGGATAATGGCATGGCTGTTTAGTCACATCTTTGAAGGTAGCGGGGCTTTAGTCTTAGATTGCATCACGCCATCTCCCTGATTAGATTGGTTCGCCCGAATGATCTCTTTGACCTTATAGAGGACCTTATGAACTTCGTCAAAATGAGGCCTCGTTGCATGTCTTGTGCTCTCAATCCATTCCTTAACTTTCTTGTGCGGGCCAAGAATACGTTCTCTATCCTTCTCATCTAAAAGCTGCAACGCATTGAGAAAGCCGTTCAGAATTTATTTACTATGAACTCATCAACTCCAAAAGGATAGCCTGATTTACTCCCCTCACCTCTAATTGCATAATTTCACAGACGAGGCTGAGGTCCGCTATAGACGGTTGCAAGTTGCCAAGTAAGTACCGACCATTCCCCTTAAGCCATATATTCTCTAATTTTAACAGTGATGATATCAAAATTTTCTCTGCTTCTGCAGCTGCTTTTGGGTTAAGTGGTAGGCCCAGTACTGGAGCTAGCACACTATGTAGAACAAATGGAGCTAGAAGAAGAAGAAGAGCAGGTTATCAAAAAGTGAGGAAGCTGGAAAACTTTTGCACACAATATAAAAATAGCATGTTAAATGCTCAAAGGAAATTGCTTGAAATTCATGCAAAACATAATATTATCATGAACATGCACGAGAAGGACGTAAATCAACCACAACAAGAATTGTAACAATTAGCAACAGGAAATCTCAAAGGAAAGAGGGCTCTTCTACAGTTTATACAACATATAAAGAAACCTGTTGCAGAATATTTGAATCTCCACTTCCCCCCTCATATTTAGAACTTGTACTCAGCATTGGGAAATTTGTCACTAGCCTGCCATTCAGTCTAGTTCAGTGTTCAGCAGTTTGGTTTAATGCAGTCATCTACAACTATTTACATTATCCAGAATGGGGCGTTTGAAACAATTTTCTTAAGTATAATCTTTATATTTTTACTTCATGGAAGTTTACTACAATTTTCTGAAGTATAAAGCTCCAGCCATCCAGTGTATAAAGCTATGAAAGGAAGTCAACATAAATATGAACTTATGAAATAGTATTAACTTTGATTTTAATTTGACATTCAGCATAACAAATGAAGCACCTGCCCCATGGCGCAAGTTCAGGTGATGCCAATCCAACACAGAGTGAATTCTAGCTCTCCTAGAAAGATCAGCTGGGTACCTGATCAAATTGTACAAAGAAGTATCAAAACCACACAAAATAAGGGGCAAATATATATATTATCTTAAAATATGAAGCATCGTTGATTTTCCAGTTAATTTAAGTGATGCAGATGTCACAACCAAGCACCTAACACTGTGGAGTCATAAGAAAATTATTGTGATTAAATAAGTGAAAAGGGGATAATACTAACCAATGATCAGCAATACCAGGAAAGGCAGAAGCGAGATAGATAAGAATTGCGTGACTGCCAAGAAGAAAAGAACACATATAATTGAAGTTCAAATTCATGGAAATGATTGACAAGAATGAAATTGAAATAAGAAGGAAGTACCTCTCGAATAGCTTGAACCTTCCATCAACAATAGCAGGGAGTTTCTTGAAAGGGTTGATAGCTGATAGAGACGGATTATGGGGGTTTCATTAAAGAGGTAGATAAGTGTCTTCGGAAGCATAGTAATTGTAACGATTACCTGCAAATTCGGGAGATAACTGCTGTCTTTTGGAGATTTCAACTTTAATCTCGTCGAATTCTATTCCATTAACTCTATTGAGAAATTAAGCATTAGCAGTAGCAGTAGCAGAATTCAAATTCCCGAAAAGAAATACAACGTTGAATTGAATTACTTGCAGAAGATAAGAACGGCACGAGATGGCTGGGACATGCGGTCCGCATACACCTTCACCTTCAACATTTTTTCCTTTTTGCTTTCTTTCTATCTACGCCTCAACACAATCCACAATCCACCGTGTCAGTGCACTCCCTAATAATCTAATCTCCATCCAGAATGGTCTTTTTTTTGGTGGGTAATCGAGCTGAAGCCCAAAAAAGAAAAACTATCTACAAGCGCATCAGCCCGCTCTATTTGCCTCTCTGCGAGTATGTTGAACTGAAGCTTCCAAGGTCTGTTTTTAATGTCTTACTCTTACCTCTTACGTACTTGGGGCTGCTGTTCTGCCATCTTATTATAACTCTCTTTTTTGTTGGTTCTTTTTTATTTTTCAGCCTTTCTTTTATTGGATCTTTTTTGTTGGATTCTTTTTTTTTTCTGTGATGAATCTTTTTGTTGGTTTCCTATTTTGATCTTTCGTCAAATATGAATAGTCTCTTTTCTTTTTATTAAACTATCTGAAAGCCCAACCTGTTGGGGCCATTAGCTGTAATACCATAAAATATTTATGTACGGCCAGTACTAAAAAAGGAATAGTAAATAAAGAATTTGGATCCTCTAAATTTTAAATTTTTATTTTAGAGGGTAAAGTGTGATTTTTCATCTTTGAATAGTTTTTTTCTCATATTTTCTCTTGGTCCCACCTATGAAATAAATAGTGAGAGATCACACTTTATTCTTTAAAGTAAAATTCAAAATTTAGAGGATCCAAATCCGTAAATAAATGGATAAAATTGCTTGAGTTGTGTGAAGAGCACGAGTTATAGATTTAAAGTGAATGAGACTCTAAGGCTATGTTTGCTTTTAAAAACAAGATAAGATAAGACATTGAGAATAAGACACAAAAGACAAAGACACAAAATTTTGTGTTATTGTATTCTATTTGGTGATAAATTAGAATAAAATATGAAAATTCAATTTATTCTCATTTTTTTCATCCAAAAAATTTAAGAAAAATATAATAATAAAAAATATAATTATAAAAAATTAACAAGAGTAATAAAAAAAATAAAAAATAAATTATATCTTTTGTTAGTGTCTTTATGTCTTTCCTGTTAGGATGGACACAAATTACCAAAGTTCTGAAAACCGAATCAAACCGGCCAGTACAACCGAGTTAACCAGAAACTGGTCACATGGCCAGTCCGATGGACCTCCAAAACCGTCATACAAAAAATCGGTAAAAAAATCGATCGAGCCGGTAGTTAACCGGTGAACTGGCTGAACCAGGTTTTTAAAGGCACCGGTTTTGAAATATGGATTCCAAAACAGCGTCATTTTGACGCAAAAAAAAATAAAAAAAAAACACCAAAACGAACCCAACCCGTAACCGAACCCCTTATCATGAGATTGAGACCTCAGTCCCCTTCCCCTCACTCACTAGCCACCACACTTCAACCCTAAATCCCTAATTTCACTTCCAAGTTCTAATCGACGTTGTCCCTCCAAGTCTACCACAATCCATACCGCATCTGAGCTGCTGTCACCGGGTAAAAGGAACTCCAACGGGCGGAAGGAAGTCGCCGTCGTGGATTAAAGCTCCTATCAGCGACGTCATTTGTCTGGTCGTCTGAACTCCAAAGCTCCCGTGGTCGGCATCGTCTGGTCGTCTAGTCGTCAGAAACTTCTCTCTCAACGTCGTTGATCCCTCTGTCTCTCGCACACGTGTCAAGCCTCTATCTTTGATCCCATCTCTGTCCGAGCTCACTTTCCTTCCTCCCTCACCGTCACTTCTCTTCCTCCCTCGCTGCCGTAAGCAAAGCTACTTCAATTTATGTTTTTTTATTTTACTGATTCTGAGTTGCTGAAATCTTATTTTGAGTTATTGATTTTTTTTGTTTTTGTTTATTTTTGAGTTGATGAAATATGAAATATGATGGTTGATAATGTTTTGTTAAATTTTCGAAAATAATTGTTATTCTAAGTTTTGAGTTTCCCTCAAATGCAAGCCATAGAAGCGAATTGTATATCTCTGTATCTATCTGTAGCAAGAAAGTAGGCTAGGCTTTACCCGCGGGCAAGCTAGCTAGCAGAAAGTGAGTCAAGCTGCTTTGGTCTACTCTGGGTGCACAATTATTATTGTAATATCCTTTTTGCTGATTTTCTGAAATAATTGTGTTTTGAGTTGGGATTGTTGATTGTTGCTGATGTGATTCTGAATTTAGTTTGGATGCTGAGTTTGGATTGTTTGCTTAATTTTCTGTTTTTGGATTCTTTGGCTTTGGATCCTAAGAAATTTTTGGATTCCGAGTCTTTGTTGAATACTTGATTGGTATTGAGAATATAAATGTAATAGAACAATATTTGGTTTAAGAAAGAGTGAAATGGAATTGCGATTCAGGTTTTAGTTCAAAATAATGTGATCAATGTGTATTGATTCTCAATAATTACGTTCTCAATTTTAAGTTCTTGAATTCATTTTTTGTTTCTTATATCACAAGAATTCTTCTCTTGAAGTGTTTATCTTGATTGTCAAGTAATCGAGCTTGATTAGAGTTTAGAAGTGAATTAAAATTTTTTTATTATGAATTCTTAATGATAAAATATGAATAAATTATTATGTGAAATGTAAATTTTTAAATTTTATTAGTTTAGAAAATATTAAATTTGAATATTTGAAATTGTATATTGAATTTTTAATGATTTTATTATATATTTAATTAAACCAGTTTAACCACGGTTTAACTCCGGTTAGACCATTGAACCGTTAACCAGTCACTTGACCGGTTTAATGACCAATTCGATTCTCGCAACCTTGTAAAATACACTAATTCAGTGTCTCTGGATACAATGTCTCTGTCCATGTCTCATTTATCAAACACGATTTTGTGTCTCTATGTCCCTATCTCAGTGTCCCGTCCATGTAAACAAACGTAGCCTAACTGAAGTGGTGAAACCGTGAAACCACGGAGGGGACTGAGACAAGGGAATTTCCTGTCCCCATATTTATTCATTATAGATGTCAAAGATTTTACCATTTAATGAACAAGAAAGGGAAAAGAGAATTTCAGGGTTTAGAATTGCAGAAACAATTTTAGTATTGACTTATTTTTTGCAAATGATTATATTATTTTTGTAAAAGCAAAATAAGAGAAAGCCTATCAGATTATACAAGTCTTGAATGAATACACAAAAGTTTTAGGTCAAAAAATTAATATACAGAAGTCAGGTATCATTTTTGGATAGCAAATATCTATATGGTCTAAAGAGAATATAGAAGAGATACTATGTATGACATCTTGGGATAATAAAAAAAAGTATCTAGGACTTCCAACTAAGTGAGAATGATAGAAAAATGCTCCTATGTAGATAGAGGAGAAAGTGCAGAATAAACTAGAAGGGTAGAAGAAAAACTTGATGAATAAACTAGCCTCCCATTCAATCACAAGCCCGTTAAGGATGACATTAATTGAAGATTGCAAGCAATTAAGAAAGAGATCTTTTTAGAGGAGAAAATAATTATGAAAGCGATTTGATTCTCACTTTAGTTTTTTATTTTTCTTTGAAGTTTGAATTTGAATTTGATTTTCTAGAGTTAGTATATAAGGGAAGAGGGTTCTGACCTCTTCTCTTCTTCGGCAGTTTTGAGTTTTTGATAATTAAGGATTTCTTTGAATAACAGCAACTAATTCTCGTTGGTTAAGGTTAGGAGTTCTGTTAGTTCCATAGATTAATGCAATAATTTTTCTACCTTTAATTTATGCAATTGATTACTTCTTAAAAAAAGGTTTTCGTTTTTCATCTTCAAGGGTTTGAATATGTTGGGAAATAATTCTTCTCTGATTTGAATTCTCTTAACCTCTTAGAAAAGTTGACTAATTGAATTAAGTTTGAAAACCAATTCCCACAATTCTTAAGTTTTGAATCTATACTTGATAAGTGACATCGAATCAACTAAGCTAGATCCTTAGGAATTGTGTGGCTTTATGAATTAGAGAATGCACATAACTCTTTTCCTGATTAAGTGACTAAGGGATTAGCGTTTAATTAGGTTAAAGAGAAATTGAATCACCAAGGGATTGGAATTTGATTACTAATGATTTGCCATAAAAGTATCATTGCATGATTAAGGTGGAAAATGAAAAGTACTAATCCGGAAGTTCTACCATCTCTAAAATCTTAACTCTCTGAATCATATTAATTCTCAACACTCACTATTTACTTTTCTTTAATTGCTGTTATGTTTAAAACTTTTCGAAATCCTAATTTGATTGTTTGATTAGATTAATCAGTTGATTATTGCTTGCTTAATCTATTAATCCTCGTGGGATCGATACTTACTCACCGTGAGTTATTACTTGATACGACCCGGTGTACTTGTCGGTGTTTTGCGGTTTGTAAAATCCGCATCAAGTTTTTGGCGTCGTTGCTGGGGATAAATCGTGGTTAAAAAACTACCAATCAATTGATTACCTAGATTAGACCATTTTACTTTTTGTTATTTACTGTTTTCGTTCTATTCCCCCCGTGGGAATTCTCTTCACACTGTGAAGGGAGATCTAATTTGATTTTCTTGTTGTTTTTGTCTATGCAGAATAACAGGGATAAAGAACCTCTTTAATTTGATCATGAGATTGAAAGAACTCTTTGGTGACAAAAGAAGCAAGTTAGAAATCAAAGAGTTGAAGGAGAGATTGAAGAAGTGGTTGAAGAGGAATTTGAGCTAAATATGGCAGAAAATAACAACGCTAATGCTCTTCCATCTATGAGGACTCTTAGTTCTTTTACTACTCCTAATCCAGGGAGTTGTGGAAGTAGCATTGTGACACCTACTGTCAATGCCAACAATTTTGAGTTGAAGCCTCAGCTTATTACATTGGTTCAACAAAATTGTCAATTTAGTGGGAGTCTGCGAGAAGATCTGAATCTGTTCATCTCTAATTTCTTACAAATTTGTAACACTATCAAGACCAATGGCGTCACGGCTGAGGTTTACCAACTTTTGCTCTTTCCTTTGCTGTAAGAGACCGGGCTAAGCATTGGTTAGATAATCATCGCAAGGAGAGCATAGCCACATGGGAGGACTTGGTCACTAAGTTCCTAAACAAGTTCTTCCCACCTCAGAGTTTGACTAAGCTCAGAACCGATGTTCAGACCTTCAGACGGCATGAAGGAGAGTCCTTGTATGAGGCTTGAGATAGGTACAAAGAGATGCTCAGAAAGTGTCCTCTGGATATGTTTTGCTGACTGGGTCCAACTTCAGATATTTTATGATGGGATCATCCCTGCCTCACGGGTTTCATTGGATAACTCAGCTGGAGGCTCTTTGCATATGAAGAAGACCACTGATGAAGCACTGGAGTTGATTGAGATGGTAGCCAACAATCAATATCTTTATTCCTCTGAAAGATCAATGATGAAATAAGTTATGGAATTAGATGCATTGGATACTATTTTGGCTCAGAATAAAGTCATGTCCCAACAAATCAATGCAATTACTCAACACCTAGGAGGAATGCAAATATCAATAGTGAGTTATTAAGATAATTCTTATGGTGTAAGTAATGGATTTTCTTAAAGTGAAGGCATGGAATATGGGTAATCTTCTCTAGAGCAAGTGAATTACATGGGCAACCTTCAAGACCACCTCAGAATGACCCCTTCTCCAAAACTTACAATCTTGGATGGAGAAATAACTCAAATTTTGGGTGGAAAAATCAAAATAAGAGGCCTAATTAATTCAACAACAACAATCAACAAGAACACTTTAACCCTTAGCAAAACACTTTTAATACCCATTAGCAAAACCCAAATAACCATCTTGTGAACCATCCCTACCAACAACCATCTCATACACAATCCACTCAACAAGACTCTCAAAGGCTTTCTAATCTTGAATTAGCCTTGGAAAAGCTATCCCAAGCCATTGCCTCATTCATAGAGGACACAAAATCTAACCTCAAGAATCAAAGAACTTCAATGAGAAATTTGGAGATTCAAGTGGGTCAAATTGCTCAGAAATGAGCAAAACCCACTCAAATACTTCCCAGTGACACTGTCCCAAACCCCAAAGAAGAATGTCCATCAGTTTAAGAAGTGGAAGGGTGATGAAAAAGGAAGAAAATGAAGCTCATGTTGCCAAAAGTGGAGAAGAAGTCCCAGAGGATGACAAAGTGTAAAAAGAAATCATGATCCCTTCTCTTCAACAATAACACATTCAAACCTCTAGAAGTGCATCAAAAGAAAAGATTCAAGTGCCCAAATATAGACTAAGAATTCTATATCCTCAAAGATTGCACAAAGAGGCCAAGGATCAACAATTTTCTATATTCCTAGAAGCCTTCAAGAAGTTCCAAATTAATATCCCATTTGCTGAAGCTCTTGAGCAAATGCCATTGTATGCAAAGTTTATGAAGGAGCTAATTTCCAAGAAAAGAAATTGAAAGGAGAATGAAACGGTGGTGCTCACAAAGGAGTGTAGTGTTATAATTCAAAAAAACCTCCCTGAGAAATTAAAGGATCCAAGAAGCTTTGTGATTCCTTACACCATTGGAGATGTAACTGTTGAAAGGGCTTTGTGTGATCTTGGATCTAGCATCAATCTCATGCCATTATTTTTAATGCGCAAGCTACAAATTGAAGAGGTAAAACCTACCCAAATCTCTTTACAACTTGCTGACCGTTCTCTTAAATTTCTTTTAGTTGTTGAGAATTTATTGGTGAAGGTGGGGACATTTATCTTCTCTATGGATTTTGTCATATTGGATATGGAAGAGGATGTCAATGCCTCTATTATATTGGAGAGGCCTTTCCTTGCTACAGAGAGAGTTTTAATTGATGTGCAAAAAGGTGAATTAACCTTGAGGGTGAATGATGAACAAATTGTGCTCAATGTGTTTAAAGCTCTACAACACCCGAATGATTATGCAGACTACATGAAAATTGATATTATTGAACCATTAGTGCAAAAGGCATTAGAAGAGGAGGAATTTAATGAGTCACTTGAGTCCTCTGTTGAAGTTGAAGTTGGTGAAATTGAAGAAACAGTACCACCCAAGGAAGCATCATACATTCCTTCCAAGGATGAGGGGCCACCAAAGCCTGAATTAAAATCCCTGCCCCCTTCTTTGAAATATGCTTTTCTTAAAGAGTCAGAGACATATCCAGTGATCATTAATTCTTCATTAAACACTTGTGAAGAAGAGGCATTAATCAAGGTGCTAAATGACCATAGAATAGTAATTGGGTGGACTATTGGTGACCTCAAGGGAATAAGTCCTGCAATATGTATGCACAAAATTTTACTTGAAGAAGATGCTAAACTAGAGGTGCAAGCACAAAGGAGGCTTAATCCTATAATGAAGGAAGTGGTTCAGAAGGAAGTGCAGAAGTTGTGGGAAGCCGACATTATTTACCTGATCTTTGATAGCCTTTGGGTGAGTCCAGTTCAAATTGTTCCCAAGAAAGGAGGTGTGACCGTGATAGCCAATGATAAAAATGAACTCATTCCTACAAGAACAGTGACTGGGTGGAGAATGTGCATTGATTATAGGCGGCTCAACACGGCCACAAGGAAGGATCACTTCCCCTTTCCTTTTATTGATAAGATGCTAGAGAGGTTGGCCAGACACGCTTTTTAGTGCTTCTTGGATGGATACTCCGGCTACAACCAAATTGATGTAGACCCTCATGATCAAGAGAAGACGGTGTTCACATGCCCCTTTGGAGTCTTTGCTTACCATTGTATGCCTTTCGATTTGTGCAATGCTCTTGCGACTTTCCAAAGGTGCATGCTTTCCATATTTTCTGATATGATTGAAAAATTTATTGAGGTTTTTATGGATGACTTCTTTATTTTTGGTAATTCCTTTGAAGAATGCTTGCAACATCTAGCTTTAGTCTTGAGAAGGTGCCAAGAAACTAACTTAGTTTTAAATTGAAAAAAGTGTCATTTTATGGTTACAAAAGGTATAGTTTTTGGGTACCGTATCTCAAGCCAAGGCATAGACGTTGACAAAGCCAAAGTGAAGGTTATTGAGAAGCTGCCACCCCTTGTGAATGCAAAGGGCGTAAAGATTTTCTTGGGTCATGTGCTTCTATAGAATATTCATTAAAGATTTTTCCAAAATAGCAAAATCAATGAGTAATCTTCTAGTTGCTGATGCTATTTTTCATTTTGATGAGGAGTGCCTACATGCCTTTAAAACTCTTAAGGCCAAGCTTGTCTCTGCACCCATTATTACTCCTCCTTATTGGAAATCACCCTTTGAATTAATGTGTGATGCAAGTGATGTTGCAATTGGAGCTATTTTGGGAAAAAGACAAGATAAAATGTTGCATGTAATATACTATGCAAGCAGGGTGCTTAATGATGCTCAAAGGAATTATACAACTACTAAGAAGGAGCTACTTGCTGTTGTATTTGCATTTGATATGTTTAGATCTTATTTAGTTTGTTCAAAGGTTATTATTTACACTGATCACTCTGCTCTTAAGTACCTTTTGACTAAGAAGGATTCTAAACCATGGCTGATTAAGTGGGTGCTCCTCCTACAAGAATTTGATATTGAAATCAGAGATAGGAAGGGTTCTGAGAACCAGGTGGCTGACCATCTCTCTCAGATTAAATCTGTGAAAGCTCAAAAGGCTCCACCCCTACTTCAGGAAGAATTCCCTGATGAGCATTTATATGTGATTCACAAGACACCCTGTTTTGCTGATATGGCCAATTACAAGGCCAGAAGGATAATACCAAAGGAATCTACTAAGCAGCAAATTAAAAAGTTACAGCATGATGCCCGGTACTTCCTTTGGGATGATCTATATTTATTCAAGAGGTGTTAGGACGACATTATCTAAAGATGTAATTCAGAAGAAGAGACTCCACAGATTCTCTGGCATTACCATGGTTCTGAGTATGGTGGGCATTTTGGTGGAGAAAGGACAGCTACAAAAGTCCTTCAATGCGACTTTTACTAGCCCTCACTCTTCAAGGATGTAAGGAAATTTGTGAAGAATTGTGATCCCTGTCAAAGAGCAGAGGCCATGTCTAAGAAAAATGAAATGCCTTTGAACCCTATTTTGGAGGTTGAACTATTTGATGTTTGGGGCATAGACTTCATGGGACCATTCCCTTCTTCCTACTCTAATAACTACATCTTAGTTACTATTGATTATGTCTCTAAATGGGTGGAAGCTGCACCTCTGGTCACCAATGATGCTAAGGTGGTGATGAATTTCCTCAAGAAGTATATCTTCAGTAGGTTTGGTATTCTCCAAACCTTAATCAGTGATGGCGGCAACCACTTTTGCAATAAACAGTTAGATGCACTTCTTCTGAGGTATGGTGTTAAACATAAGGTAGCCACCCTTTATTATCATCAAACAAGTGGCCAAGTGGAGGTCTCTAATAGAGAACTCAAAAGAATTCAGGAGAAGACTGTGGGTGCTTCAAGGAAGGATTGGGCTAAGAAGATTGATGATGCCCTCTGGGCCTACCGCACAGCCTTCAAGACTCCAATTGGGATGTCGCCTTATCATCTTGTCTACGGCAAGGCCTGTAACCTGCCGGTAGAACTAGAGCACAGAGCTTATTGGGCAACAAAGTTTCTAAACTTTGATGCAAAAGCAGCTGAAGAAAAACGGCTCCTTCAACTCAATGAACTTGATGAATTTTAGATGGAGGCCTATGAGAATTCAAGGCTATATAACGAGAAGACCAAGATGTGGCATGAAAAGAGGATAACCTCAAGAACTTTTGAGCTTGGACAATTAGTACTTTTATACAATTCGAGGTTGAAGCTCTTTCCTGGAAAGCTAAAGTCCAGGTGGTTAGGACCTTTCACTATCAACAAGGTCTCACCCTATGGTCATGTGGAGATTATGGAAGGCAATTTAAGGAGAACTTTTGCTGTCAATGGTCAGCGGCTCAAGCTCTTGGAGGCGAGATAGATCGCCAAAGGACCACACAACTCCTCACCTAGAGAGGTGAACCATCAAGCTAATGACGTTTAAGAAGTGCTTGTTAGGAGGCAACCCAACGCTTAGTATCCTTTGATTTTGTATTTTTTTAGTTACTATCTCCTTTCATAACATGCATGAATATTCATAAGAGTTTGATGCAAGAAATTGGAGTGCTGATACATGATCCTACTCAAGTTTGGTGTGGTGGAACCCTTACGTGGTACGTGAAACAACCACGTATAACTTGGTTGAATTAGACACTCCCAGGAGCAATTGTTATTCCAGCGTACAACGTGAGATATTTCATGTACCACGCCAAGGAAGAGTCATGCGTATGTGATAAACCCCAATTTTGTGATTTATCTTGTGTTGATTTTAGGAGATTTTATCATCTTTTCTCACATTTATTCAATGAAATAGCATGATTTTGTGAATTTCTCCTAATTTGAGCTTAAGAGTAAAAACATGCTTTTTAGGCCTTAAAATTGCTAATTTTAATTCACTTTAATTCCATTCGATGTCTTGATATGTTTATTAAGTGATTTCAGGATTAGAAGGCAAAGATTGAGTTGAAGGAATGAAAAAAAAGCATGCAAAAATGGAGAATTCATGAAGAAATGAGGATTTGCTGAACTGAAGGCCACACGTACGCATCATCCACGCGTACGCGTGAGATGGAAATTCGCAAGTGACGCGCACGCGTCACCCCACGCGCACGCGTGACCAGTAAAAGTTCCAGTGATGCGTATGCGGTATGCATGAGTTATAACTCACGTACAACATGAAAATTCTCACGTACAACGTAAAGCTCACAGAGGCACCCTAGGGATCATTTCACTCCACGTACCACGTGAACACCACCACATACCACGCCAAGCTTGGATTGCACACTCCCAGGGATGTCGTTTCTTCACGTACCACGTGAAGTCACGTCCCACGCCAAGTTTAAAGTGCACGCTCCAGGGATATTTGTATTTCACATGCAATGTGAAACATACCACGTCCCACGTGAAGCTTTAAGAGATCCCCTCCAGGGCTTATTCTCATTCACGTTCAACGTGAGTTTGATCATGTTGCACGCCATATCACCTACCGTCCTCTTCACGTGCAATTTCAAAGCCCTAACGCCCCACGCTAGGCACTATACCACACTCTAGGAACAAGAATCCTTTGGCGTACAACGTGGTAACCCTAGAGTACCACGCCATGCATCATGTTTCATGCATTATCACTTTTGATCTCGTTTTGTTAAGGCCACAACCAAGCCTAAATTTGGTATGGTGGTCTTCATGCATACATTATAGAGGCACATATAACTCTTCACACATTGCACTTCATGCATAAGTCTTTTCTTTTCTTTTCTTTTCTTTTCTTTTCTTTTCCTTTGTTTTATAATTGTTGTCCCTCCGTAATTATCATTTGAATTTGTTTTTGTATGTAGTGTTTGTAACTATTCAAGAATTTAAGGAATCTCTACAAGCTCAATGCTATTTTTCTGATCAAGGCACATGCATTTGTTCTTTTTTTGCATGCTTACCCTAAAGGATTCCCCCTACAATTCAATCCATATATATAAAGTCACTCATGTCCTCACCTTCCAGGCAACACATTAAATACACATGTCTTAGTTTACTCTCCCATACATGCATTGGCTATCTCTTCCCTAGGCTATGATTCACCATCACCACTACAAAGCTTGTCCATATCTCATTTAAGCCTCGGACACACACCCTACCTCCATGCATCCAAGAAAGGGAAAGGAACCAGTCGTAGCTTCATATGATTCCACAGGGTTTCTCTCTAGCTTTCACGAAAACTTATTCTATACTGTTATGTGTGGCAAGAAGCTCATCTCTGAATGACCATTTTTCATCTGAGAGGGGGAGAGTATCCTCAAATCATGGACGAAATAGGGATGAGAAGGTGTCAAGTACTTTGTGACCCTGTTCCAAAGGTGGGATGATGTGTGAGCATCTTATACCCTTTTTAGTGTCATTTTTCAGTTGTTTTTAGTTAGATTTTATTTATTTTTACTTGATTTTAGTGCAAAAATTATCTTTGGATGCTACTTTGAGTTTTTCTTGTATTTTTATAATTTCAGGTGAAATTCGGAGCAGTTTGGCGGAGTTTGGAGCTGAAAAGGAAAATGCTGTCAACATCCCCACTAGGCACTGAATGCTCACACGGCGTTTCACGCCAGTAGGAGGCACAGGCCAGCAATGTTGCACTCCCCCCTTTGGCGTTTAACGTCCATCTCTCTCTTCACACTCAATTGGGCCTCTCAAGTAGATTTTGCACTGATGAACGGATTTTTGCTAGTAAAGAATTCACAATAAATTCTCGTTGCTAGTATAGTTTCTAAACCAACAAAGAATCCCTTTATACAAAAAAATTGTTTGTCACTAAAGCAAACCCCTAAAAATAATAACCGAAGTATTCAAACCTCGGGTCATCTCTCAAGGAATTGCAGGGATGTGTACTTATAATTGGTTATGGGAAAAGTATCTTTTTGGGGTTTTGAATAAGGAACAAGAAAAGTAAATAACAAGGAATTAAAATAATAATTAAGAAAACTCTTGGCAAGGTATGAGAACTAGAAGTCCTATCCTAGTTATCCTTATCAATTGTGATGAGAATTGTTCATTACTCCCATTTAGTTAACCTCTAACTATGAAGGAAAGTCAAGTGGACTAATCAATTTGATTCCTCAAGTCCTAGTCAACTCCTAAGGAAAGACTAGCTTTAGAGGGATCCAAACCAACCAGCAACTTTTAATTATCAGTCAACAAAGGAGTTTGATAACTCAAGAGTCTCCAATTACTCAACCAAAGCCAAAAGGAGAGAAATCTACACTAAAATCCAACCAAGCATTTTATCAAACACTTGGAAGGCACAACATAAAAGCATAGAAAAGTAATAAGAGATAATAAAATCCAAA
Source organism: Arachis ipaensis (assembly GCF_000816755.2). Lineage (NCBI taxonomy): Eukaryota > Viridiplantae > Streptophyta > Magnoliopsida > Fabales > Fabaceae > Arachis > Arachis ipaensis. The sequence continues at coordinate 104,822,621 of NC_029787.2, read as the reverse complement.
CAACCAATTGAAAGCATCAATAACATAAATTGAAGAAAGCAATCATAAATATGAAATACCTCAAATTGCATTGAAAATTGAATCTAACATGAGAATTCATAACTAAATGGGGAAAATAAAGTAATCAACAAGGGAAATAGATAAACTAGAATGCTAGAACAATTAAAAGTAGAAGAGAAACTAAATTAAACTAAGATAGAATACTGAAATTAAGAAGGAATAAAACTAAGAATCCAAAAACCTAGAGAGAGGAGAGAGCCTCTCTTTCTAGAAAACTACATCTAAAAACCTAAAATTGTATGAATGAAAGTTGTGTGAATGAATGAATCAATGTTGTCTGATTCCCCCATCTGCAGCCTCTATTCTGTGTTCTCGGGCTTGGAATTGGGCCAAAAAGGAGCCCAAAAATCGCCCCCAGCGCTTTCTGCAAGTTTCTGCACGTGGCGCATGTCACGCATACGCGTAGGTCACGCGTGCACGTCATTTGGCGAAATTCCTTGTCACGCGTACGCGTCAATCACGCGTACGCGTCGCTTGTCTTCTGCGCTAGTCACGCGTGCGCGTCGTCCACGCATACGCGTCGCTGCTCACCCATAAAATCTTTAATTCCTTGTGTTCCTTCCTCGTTTGCATGCTTCTTTTCCACCCTCTAAGCCATTGTTGCCCTGTAATCTCTGAAAACACTTAACACGTGCATCACGGCATCGAATGGGAATAAGAGAGGATTAAAAATAATGAATTAAAGGCCAAATAAGCATGTTTTCAATCATAGCATCAATCTGGGAAGGATTTGTAATACCATACAAATTATATGAATAAGTGAGCAAAGAATTGATAAAAACCACTCAAATTAGCACAAGATAAACCATAAAATAGTGGTTTATCATGCACCTCTTAGCTTATTTTTATTTTTTATTTTTTGTAATTTTTAATTACAAACAATATCTTTTAGGTTTAGAATTTATTATTTTATTTTATTTCTGTTTCAAATTAGGTTAGTATTTAAAGAAAAAGATGACTTAGGTCTAGGATCGTCTTCCTTTCGTATGTTTTCAGAACCCTGGGGTGATTAGGGCCGTTGTGGTATAAACTAGTTTTTCTAAATTTTACCCTTTAATCTGAGTTAAGTGACCATGAGAGTGGCGGTTGATGAAGATTAGAGGAGGCTAAATCGCTAAGAGATTAGGGTTTAGGCACTTATGGTTTGCCATAGAATGAATCATTCATTGTTAAAATAGTTGGTAAGATATTTTAATCCGGAAAAAGTAAACATTTCCGAGACCTTAACTGTTTTCTTACATTGTTTTCACACCAAACTGTTTATTGCTTTCTTTATTTTATTGTTTGTTGTTTATGCGTTTTTACACCAACAACACTCTTTTCTGTTTGGCTGACTAAATCCAACAGGATAACCATTGCTTGCTCAGTACAACAATCCTCGTGGGATCGACCCTCACTCACCTGAGGTATTACTTGGATGACCCGGTGCACTTTCCAGTTAAGCTGTGGGAATTCAAAATTCCACACCAAGTCTTTGGCGCCGTTGTCGGGGATTATTTGTGATTGACAACTACCAGTTGTCTTGTTTCTTATATTAGGTATTTTTTTAGTTTTGTTTAATTACTTTTTCTTTTAATTTCCAATTTTTCTTATTTATTTATTCTTCTTTATTTTTGAATTTTTGCTTTATTTATTTTCTTTTAGTTTCTGATTTTAACTTTACTGTTCCTTTAGTGCTTTATCTTTTCTTTTCAAAAATTTTTGCATTTTTATTTTTTTATTTTTGAAAATTTTTAGGTTATTTATTCATCTTTATTTTTTTGGTTAATTGCTTACTTTATTTTATTTTATTTCTTTTTACATAGATTATCTCACTGGGAGTTCTCTATACTCTGACATAGAAATCTCCACTTTTTCTTTGTTTCTTGTTGTTTATGAGCAGGAACAGGGACAAAGAGCCCCTTCCCAAGTTTGATTCTGAACCTGAAAGAAGCTTGAGGTGGCGTTTGCAATAAGCTAAAGCTTACAAAGCCGGAGAGAATCTCAAGGAAACTTTTGAGAAGGAAGTTAAAGAACCCACCATGGCAGTTAATGGAGGGAATCCGAATGCTGAAGAGCAAGGAAGGAAGGTGCTTGGCTCATACACTGCACCCACACCTAACTTCTATGGGCGCAGTATAGTTGTGCCTGCTATTGGTGCTAATAACTTCGAGTTAAAGCCTTAACTGGTCACTCTTGTGCAGCAGAATTGCTAGTTTTATGGACTCCTGCAGGAGGATCCCAACAAATTCATCTCTGACTTCATGCAGATCTATGATATGGTAAAGACGAATGGAGTGAATCCAGAGGTTTACAAGCTCATGCTCTTCCATTTTGCTGTAAGGAACAGAGCAAAGCAGTAGCTTGGTTCTCAACCCAAGGAGAGCCTAGACACATGGGACAAAGTGGTCACTGAGTTTCTGACTAAATTTTTTTCCATCCCAGAAGCTGACTAAGCTTAGAGTGGATGTCTAGACCTTCAGACAGAAAGATGAAGAGTCCCTCTATGAGGCTTGGGAGAGATACAAGCAGATGATCAGGAGATGCCCTCCTAACATGGGTTTAAACTGGACCAGGGTGCAGATCTTCTATGATGTCCTCTTTGAGATGGCCAAGATGTTATTGGATCACTCTGCAGGTGGTTCTCTATACATGAAGAAGACGCCTAAAGAGGCAAATGAGCTTATTGAGATGGTTGCCAACAACCAATACCTGTACATTTTTTAGAGGAACCCTGTGAACACTGGGACTACTTAAAAGAGAGGAGTCATGGAGGTGACACACTGGACGCTATTTTGGCTCAAAACAAGCTCATGTCCCAGCAGATAAGCATGATCTCTCAGTACTTAATCGGGATACATATTTCAGCTGTCAACACTCAAGATGCATCCTATGGGATGACTGAAAGCTACACTCAAGGGGACGTTTGTGACATTGTTTAGCCCACCATGGAAGAAATGAATTACATGAAAATTTTCTCTAAAAACCCCAATAATGATCCCTATGCAAATACTTTCAATTAGGGATGGAGGAACCACCCTAACTTTGGGTAGAGGGAGCAATCACAAAAGCCCCAACAAAGCTTTAACAATAACTAGAGTGGAACCAATCAGAACAGGTTTAACAACTATCACTTCCAGTCCTCTCAGCAGTAGCAAGGACCCTCTCAGAGACAAAACAATTTTAACTTAGCCACAATAGTCTCTGAATTTTGCAAAACCACTCACAGCTTTATGCAAGAGACAAGAGCTTTAATTTGGAACTTCGAAATACAAGTGGGCTAGTTAAGCAAGAGGATACCTGAGAGACCTCTCAACACTCTTCCCAGCAAAATAAAGGTGAATCCAAGAGAAGAGTGCAAGGCTCTCATCATGGGCAAGGAGGTCGAGCATGGAGAGACATATGCTACTGAATTGAAGGAGAAAAAGGCTCAAGAGGAGACTGGAAGTGCACTAGCACACGCCCCAGTAGTGGTGAAGGAGCTTGAAGTACAACACCCGTAGAAATTTCAAGAGGTAACCAAGGATGAGCAGCTCACTCAATTCTTGGAAATATTCAAAAAGCTGCAAATCAATATTCATTCTTCTGAGGTGTTGGAGAAGATGCCTCCCTATTGACCTGTTTGAAAAGCGTATTCTCTGAGAAGAAGGCCCTGAAGGGAGATAAAACTGTGGTGCTGACCAAAGAGTGCAGTGCACTGGTCTAGAGAAGCTATCCACAAAGATGCCAGATCCAGGAAGCTTCCTGATTCCCTGTCTATAGGGACCATCACATTTGAGAAGGCTCTGTGCAACCTTGGATCAAGCATTAATCTGATGCCACTCTCTATAATGAAGAAGCTAGGAATGCAAGAGGCACAGCCTACAAGGATAGCATTAGAAATGGCCGACAAGTCCCGAAAACAAGCATACAGATTGGTGGAGAATGTCCTAGTAAAGGTTGAAGACCTCTACCTCCCTGTAGACTTTGTGATACTTGATACGGGAGAGGACACTGATGATTCCATCATCCTAGAAAGGCCATTCCTAGCCACTGAAAGAGCCCTCATTAATGTAGAGAGAGGAGAATTAGTCATGAGGATGCATGAGGACTATTTGATGTTCAAGATTTTTAAACCTCAACCGCTCTCTGACAAAGGAGGTACTAGCATGCAGAACTCAGTGCTTAAGCCTTCTCACGGGGTGGAAAGCCATACAACACCCTTAGACATCAAACCTAAGTTTAGTGTTGGGCATTCACCATCTACCAAAGATGGAGGAGGCCCCAAGAAGAAAGTACCCAAAGCCTGGAGGAATAAGAAGATTCCTACTGAGGACTTCTCACTTGGCATGAGAGTAGTCTTCATAAGAAGTCCAGTCATACCACACACTGTGAACAGAATCTTGTCTCTGGAACATGTTGAACTAATTCATGAGAGCACAAAGAGAAAGTTCACAATGAGGAGTGAAGATCTGAGCCCCTATAACCCTCCATAGAGGAGCTGTCCGTCAAGATAATGACGGTAAAGAAGCGCTTGTTGTGAGACAACCCAACCATACTTATCCTTTAGTTTATTTTCATTTTGTTTTTTTAGTATATTTAAGTTTGATTTCATATTATTTTATCTTATATTTGAATTCCATAGTTTTCCAATTTTTTATGAACATTTCTGATCCTGTATAGCACTTAGAACAGGAACAGAAAGACGTAGGAGAAAAAATAGTACACCATGGAGAAGACCCCCTGGTGGAGCCAAACGCCAGCCCGACGTTCAGCGCTCAGGGGGGAGTAGTGGCATTGGACGTTTAACATCCAACAGGGAGCGTTTCAAAACCAAAATTTTGGTCATCCTAGGGCGTTTCACGCCTACTCATGAACGCCAGGAGCAAAAAAAAGGGAAACCCCCTGGTGGCGTTAAACGCCAGCCCGGCGTTAAACTCCCAGGGGGAAGGAATGCTGCAGATTTCGAATTCTAAAAAGACTCTTTGGCCAATGGATAAACCCGAACTCCCAACCACTTCAGCACTCAATCTTATCCATTCTCTCTCCTCTTTACCCCACTTTTTTATCTACATTCATCCATCTTATCTTCCATCAAATCCCTAGATTCCCTCAACCAATCTCCCACTCCACCTAATTCCCTCTCATCTATCACATCAATCTCTCCTCCTAACAATTGACATTCAAATTCAATTTTTCCTCACCCTTCCCCCCATAACCGAAACCCTCTCCCCTCTACCTATAAATACCCTTCACTTCATCCACTTTCACCACACCTTACACTACTCTTCCCTACTTTCTTTCATCTCACACACTCCCTTTCATTCAACCTTTCCCTTTTTCCTACCCAAAGGCTGAAGTCCTCCCCACTCTCCTCTATCTCATTCTTCTATTTTCTTTTCCTTTTCTTCTTTTCTATTTTTATTTTGCTTGGGGACAAGCAAAGCTTCTAAGTTTGGTGTTGTTGGGCACTCTGATTTTTGCTTCTCCACATTTTTCTCCACGGAACCCAAGATCGGAGAATCCCCAAGGAAAAGAAAGGATAAAGCCCCCTAACAAACGGATTTTTGCTAGTAAAGAATTCACAAATAAATTCTCGTTGCTAGTATAGTTTCTAAATCAACAAAGAATCCTTTCGTACAAAAATTTGGTTGTCACTAAAGCAAACCCAATAAAATTAAACCGAAGTATTTAAACCTCGGGTCGTCTCTCAAGGAATTGCAGGGAGGTGTATTTATTATTGGTTATGAGATAGTATATTTTTGGGTTTTTGAAATAAGGAACAAGGAAATAAAATTGCAAGAAATTAAATTAATAACTAATAAAGCTCTTAGCAAGGTATGAGAACTGGACGTCCTATCCTAGTTATCCTTATCAATTGTGATGAGAATTATTCATTGCTCCCACTTAGTTAACCCTTACTAAATAAAGGAAAGTCAAGTGGACTGATCAACTTGATTCCTCAAGTCCTAGTCAACTCCTAAGGAAAGACTAGCTTTAGAGGGATCCAAACCAACCAGCAAATTCGAATTATCAATCAACAAGGAGTTTGATAACTCAAGTGTCTCCAGTTAATTAATTCAAGCTAAGAATATAAAAATCTAGATTAAAATCATAAATATGAAATACTTCAAATTGCATTAAATAGAAAATCAAATCTAACATGAGAATTTATAAACCAAATAGCAACATAAAGTAATCAATAAGGGAATTAAATAAACTAGAAAGCTAGAACAAATAAAAGTAGAAGAGAAATTAAATTAAAGAAATATTGAACCTGGAATTGAGAAGAAATATAAACCTAAAACTAAGAGAAATCCTAAAACCTAGAGAGAGGAGAGAGCCTCTCTTTCTAGAAACTACATCTAAAACCTAAAATTATGTGAATAAAAAGTTGTGTCTGATTCCTCCACTCTGCAGCCTCTAATCTGTGTTTTCTGGGCCAAAAACTGGGTCAAAAATAGCCCAGCAATTTCTGCAGTTGCAGTACATCGCGCATGTTGCGCATACGCGCCAGGTGCACGTGCGCGCCGATGGACTTTTTGCCAATGTACGCGTGTGCATCAAGTGCACGTGCGCGTCACCTAGCTGTATGGCTACTATGGAAAATTATATATAATTTTGAAGCCCTGGATGTTAGCTTTCCAACGCAACTGAAACCGCTTCATTTGGACCTCTGTAGCTCATGTTATAATCGATTGAGTGCAAAGAGGTCAGGGTTGACAGCTTTGCAGTTCCTTCAGCTTCTTGTATTCCTTCCACTTTTGCATGCTTCCTTTCCATCCTCTAAGTCATTCCTGCCCTATAAACCCTGAAATCACTTAACACACATATCAAGGCATTGAATGGTAATAAGAGAGGATTAAAATTAGTAAAATTTAAGAGCAATGAAGCATGTTTTCAATCATAGCACAAAATCAGAAAGGAAAATGTAAAATATGCAATTTACATGAATAAGTGTGAGAATAGTGAATAAAATCTACTCAATTAAGCACAAGATGTACCACGAAATAGTGGTGCATCAAATCTCTCCACACTTAAACATTAGCGTGTCCTCATGCTAAGCTCAAGAGAAACTATAAGAGTGAAGAGGAATGGTAGAAAGTATGAAATGCAACCTATCTATATGAATGCAACTACATACAAAATATTTCTACCTACTTGGTTAAAAGTAAACAAATCCTTCAAGAAGAAATATGAACTGGATCTCACTAATTCAAATCATAAAATAAAGTACAAGTAAACTTGCAAAAGAAAATAGCTCGTGAAAGCCAGGAACAAAGAATCGAGCATCGAACCCTCACTGGAAGTGTATGCAGTCTAATCGCTCATGTGTTTAAGGTTCGATCTCTCAATTCTCTACTAATCTTGCTTTCTAAGGCTTGCTCTTCATCTAACAATCAACAAAAATTTAATGCACAAAATACACATATCAAGAGGTCTTTTAAGGGTTGTAATGGGGTTAGGGTCAAGGTAGGATTGTATTTAGTTAAGTGGACTAAAATCTGAATCCTTAATTAATCTAAACTTCCCACCTAACTTAAGACAATCCATGTAATCAGAATATAAAATCTAACTACCCATTAACTATGTTTTCCACATATTCATGCATCCGAATTTGAGTACAACTCATATGCATTACTATCATTTACTTTGGGGCATTTTGTCCCCTTTTTATTGTTTGCTCTTTTTTTTTGTATTTTATTTTTTTTTTCTTTTGTTCTATGTTTGTTTTTTTCAATGCATATGATTAAGGTATTGAATGCATAGACATGTCCTCAACATTCTTTTTCACATTTTCTCAAGAATATACAACACCCAATTCTCAAACCAAATATTTTCAATTCCAATTTTCCCACACTTAATTCGTGAGCACTCTCACTAGTCCAAGCTAACCAAGGATTCAAATTAAGGACATTATTATTTTTCGCTTAGAGTTAATGATGTGTTAAAGTAAAGAACAAAGGGATAAAATAGGCTCAAAATTGGTTTGCAAGGGATAATGAAAGGTAAGGCCATATGGGTATGTAAGCTTAGTGAAATAAGGCCTCAATCATGTAAGTGTATGCATACATCAAATAATGAAAATATAGAATTAAGCAAGACAAACATCACAATTTTAGAGAGAACAACACACACCAAAACTAAAATATTGGTTGATAAAATGCAACCAGTTCAAATAGGCTCAAAATCTCACTGGTTTTGTGTGTTCGAGCTCTAAACCATGTTCCAAAATAAAATTCTTCAAGCAAGTTTAACAAAAATTTTAATTCAAATTAGTGAAGTGCTAAAAAGGTTTCTTGAAAAAGAAATTATTACTTTAACCAAGTAGTAGCTAAATGCACAAAATCAAACAAACATTCAATCAAATATGCAAATGCAATAACTAATTTAACAAGGAAAATTAAACATTGGTGTTGAAATAGGAAATGACTAACCCACAAAAGTCAGTATCGACCTCCCCACACTTAAAGATTGCACCATCCTCGGTGCATGCTGAGATGTGCAAGTGGACGAGTTGCTACAACTGATGCTTTTCTCCAAAGATTGTGCAGATGGACTTGTCTGTCGTCCCAATGAAACGTCTTCTGGTTCCCTTCCTGGTGGCCACCTTGAAAGAAGAGAAAAAGGAAGGGAAAGAACCCACAAGCAAAGATATGAAAAGAAATAAAACATAGGTGAGCTAGTGCCAAATAGTAAGGTGCTCAACTACATGGTAGCTATAACATGTAAGTGAGAAAATAATAGAAGCACAGGGTATGTCAACTAAATAGCAAACAAGTCAAGAAGCACCCATTACAATGTAGGAAATTGATGAACGAGACTTTTGTGTGGTCTAGAATTCTACTAATGAATTCTCGTTGTAAAGTATAGTTTCTAAACCAAACAATAGTCCTTTCATGCAAAAATTTGAGTTGTCACATGTACAAACCCCAAATAAGAAATAACCGGAGTATTTAGACTCCGGGTCGTCTCACGAGGAATTACAATGAAGTGTTTAATTATTGGCTATAAAGAGCAAGGGGGTTTGGTTGATAATTGGGCAAGAAAAGTAAATTAAGCAAGTAATTAAAGAGAGCAATTAATGAAGAGAGACATTCATGGCAAGGTTTGAGATCATAGGATTTCTATCCTAGTCATGCAATGATCAATTCATCTTATTTAGTCAACTCCAACACATAGGGAGAAAGTCAAACAAGATTAATCAATCATAGCACAATAATAAACAAGAATTTATCTTATTACGTCATCTCCAACATTAGAAGAAGGTATCATATTATCTTCCATGAGAGAAAGTCTAATAAGACAAGCTAATCTCAATCCAAAAGTCCTAATCAACTTACTAATTAAATTATTAAAAGATTAGCGTCAATGGAAACAATATTAGCTAACAACTCTAGATCACCAACATGAGTTGGGTTTTCATGACTCAAGATTGCCTAATTACTCTTTCCAAGTCAAGAATGCTCAAAATCTACTCTAACATCCAACCAAGCATTTTATCAAACACTTGGAAGGTATAAAAGGAAAGCATAATAAATGTGTAAGAATAATAAATCTAGCAACTACAAATTGCAAGGAAACAAGATCAACAACTCAAATCAACAATAAAGAAACATCAAATATTAAATTGCATTAAAAGTAAATCAAATCCAACAAGAGCATCCATGAACATAAAAGAGAAATTAACATTACAAATCATAAGAATGAAAGAGAAGACATAAGAAATCATAAAAGGAACAAGATGAAAACATGTAATTAAACCTAGATCTAAGATGGAAATTAACCTAACCTAATTCTAGAGAGAAGAGGGAGCTTCTCTCTCTAGAAACTTACCTACATGATGTTAATGCTACAAACAATTGCTCTCCCTTTGCCCAAGCTTGAATTCTGCATGAAATAGCATTAGAAATGAGTTGGGTTGGGCCCAAAGTGCTTCAGAAATTGTTGGGGGCAATTTCACTTTAATGGGCCACGGATAGCATCGGCGCGCACGCGTACATGGCGCGTGCGCGCCCCTGAGCGTGAAGTAACATATGGCAAATTTATATCATTTCGAAGCCCCGGATGTTAGCTTTCCAACACAACTAGAACCGCCTCATTTGGACCTCTGTAGCTCAAGTTATGGTCGTTTGAGTGCGAAGAGGACAGACTTGACAGCTTTACGGTTCCTTCATTTCTTCATGAGTTCTCCCACTTTGCATGCTTTTCTCCTCACTTTTTCCATCTAATACTTGCCTTATGAACCTGAAATCACTCAACAAACACATCAAGGCATCGAATGGAATTAAAGTGAGTTAAAATTGGCAAAATTAAGGCCTAAAAAGCATGTTTTCACATTTAAGCACAAATCAAGGGAGAATTGCAAAATCATGCTATTTCATTGAATAAATGTGAGAAAAGGTGATAAAATCCCCCAAAATAAGCATAAGATAAACCACAAAATCGGGGTTTATCAGAAATATGCAGCAAATGAATAAGAAAATTTAACACCAATGTGAAAACAAGAGATATAGAGAGAAAAGGAGAGGAAACAAAAAAGTTAAAATGCCATGAATGTGAGTATGCAATTGGAATAAACAAAAGAGAAATAAAGAGAATAAGGAGGAGAAGGAAGGAGAGAAATTTCAAAGCTGGCGGCGCAATCGACGCGCACGCGTACAGTACGCATACACGTGCATTGAGAGAAAAGAAAGGGCGCGGAGGCGCACAGTGCGCGGATGCGTAGGTGGCCATGTGATGAAAAGGACACGCACGCGTCATGGACGCGTACGCGTCGGTGAATTTGTGCCTTGAGCACAGTACCAGCCCCAGTCCAGCATAACTCTCGGGTAAGACGAGGTTTTACGCCGATTTTCCCAACCACACGGACGCGCTAAGGGTGCAGACGCGTGGGTCACCAAAAGTGGAAACGGCGCGTATGCGTACAGTATGCTTGCGCGTGGGCGGGATTGTGCCTAAGGCACATTTCTCGCCCAGCTCCCGCGCCACTCTCTGTTCAATCTAACCCATTTCGCATCCACAAAGGACGCGGACGCGCACTAGGGCTGGCACGTCGATCCCCTTTTTTATGCAAAATGTAGATGATGATGCAGAATGTATGAATTAACACCGATGAAAATAAAACAAAATAAAACTAAGAATGAAAAGGAACGATCATACCATGGTGGGTTGTCTCCCACCTAGCACTTTTAGTTAAAGTCCTTAAGTTGGACATTTGATGAGCTCCTTGTCAGGGCGGCTTATGCTTGAACTCCTCCAGGAATCCCCACCAATGCTTGCAATTCCAATAGCCTCCGGAATCCCAAACTAGGCGCATAACGCCTTCAAGCAAGTTGAAGCAAGTGACAAGGCCCCAAGAGTGTTGATTGCTAGAATGAATTCTAGGGTCCCAAACCTTGCTTATGCACCCGTCTTCTTGTTGATCAACATTTTTCCACTTGGGTGGTGAGCAATCGGAATTCTCACTGAGACATCCAAACAACCGCCTAAACCCATTCAATTGAGAGTTATACCAACCTTTGTACTTCAATTTGGAACATGCAACCATATTGAACCTTGCAGGACAACTCTTACCACTAACCATCTCCCTCTTGCTCTTATAGCTACAAAGAGCTCTAAGTTGCCCATCCGTCTCAAGCAAAGCATATCCAAGTGGGCTAATTAAGCTTAGAGATGAAAGATTTATCCACTTGAATGAAGGAATAGATGGTGATGGCTTTGGGGGAGAGGTCTTCAACAACTTTGGCAAGGTGATTTCCAGCTCCATTCTCTTGAGCTCTTCCTTGACAACTTCCACCTCTTTGCAAGCTTCTTCAATTTCAACCTCTTTCTCTTGGTAGCTTTCTTCCAATTCAATCTCTTCTTCATTACTTACCAAGGGCATGGGAGGTTGTGCTTCTTCTTCTTTAATCTCCATCTCTTGATTAACCTCTGCAAAGTCCTCAATCATGGTATGCCTTGGAGGTTGTACACCTTCCTCAACATCAACATCAAATACATTGGAAGGAGGCTCTATGACTTGAGTTTCCTATGGAGGTTCAGCATCTCCTAAGTCTGCAACCACTTCTTCCTCTTCAATAATTACTACTTTGTCCAGTTGTTTTAGTATAAATCGTACTCCTCCTTGATGATTTCCTTTCCACGACAACTTTCCTCAAGGGTCTCTACTACTGATAAACCACTATTTTATGATTTATAATGTGTTTAATTGTGTGGTTTTATCATGATCTTTACCCACTTATTCATATAATTAGCATGGATTTATATTTCCTTCCTAAAATTATTACATGATTAAAAACTTGCTTCCTAGAGACTTTTAATTATGTATTTTAATTCTCCTTTATTCCATTCGATGCCGTGATATGTGTGTTAAGTGTTTCAGGCTTTACAGGGCATGAATGAGTTGGAGATTGGAAAGGAAGCTTGCAAAAATAGAAGGAATACAAGAAATTGAGGAGATGACCAGCGAGAAGTGACGCGACCGCATGGCTCATGCGACCGCACAAAAGAGAGGAAATCGCAGTGACGTGACCGCATGGCTCACGCGACTGCGCGAATTGGAATAGCACAAGTGACGCGGAGGCGTGGACGACGCGCTCGCGTGGCAGGGCAAAACGCCGAATGACGCGTCCGCATGAATGACGCAATCGCGTGACGTGCGCGATCTGCATAATCTGCAGAATTCGCTGGGGGCGATTTTGGGCCCTGCTTTGACCCAGTTCTCGGCCCGGAGAAGCAGACTAGAGCCAAAGAACATGCAGAAACCAACAACAACATTCATTCTACAGAAAATTAGTTTTTAGATCTAGTTTTACTCCTCCTCTAGGTTTTCTCTCTACCCATTCATAGTTCTTAAGATTTTATTTCTATTGCTTTTTGCATTGGGATATTGAGAAGAGTTATTACCTCATCAAGACTTCGTCATTCTAGTTCGTTTTCTTTACTTGGCTCTACTCTTCTATGTTCTTTAATTTACTCAATTTTACTATTGGATTATTTTAGAATTTATTAATACAAGAATTACTTTTATTTTTAATTGATTTCTTTGATTTCTATTTATCATGTCTTTCTTTAATTCCCTTTCCTATGTTATGAATTCTACATTCACAATGAGCGAGTAGTTCCCTTACTTGATGGGAAGTTGATTGAAAGGAACCCTTGAGTTGGAATGCTCAAAAAGAAAAATTGTAATTGGGTTTATTGTTGGATTGCCCTCTAGTCACTGACACAAATCCCTTTTAATTGAGTGGATTGGAACTTGTGAATAGAAGTAGCATTCCAACTTCTTTGACTTTCCCTTACCTAGTAAGGGATAACTAAACAAGACAACATACAATTATCAATTAATCTTGAGAGTATTTCAACAAGAATAGGGCTTCCAACTAATCTACTCCCAGTCAAGGCTTTTATTTAAATTATTTAATTTCTCTAATTTAATTTCCTGTTTATTCAACTCAAACCCTTTTTGAAAACATCTGATTAATAAAATAGCACACCTTTCTACAACTCGTTGGGAGACGACCTGGGATTCATACTCCCAGTATTTTAATTTTAATTTTTGTGACACCCTTCTAAATTGATAAGCAGAATTCTGGTTGGTTAAGAACTATACTTGCAACGCATATCTTATAACAATTCTTGACTCGCCAATTTCCGCCACGTCAATTTTTGGCGCCATTGCCGGGGAGTTGCAATAGAGTGCTAAGTTATTGTTTGAAATTTATTTATTTGCATTTTATTTTATCTTGCTACTATGAGCTGCTTGTTTCTTTCGTTAGATGACGCGTTCACTTCCTAATCCAAGCTTGCCAGTATTCGATCCTGAGATTGAAAGAACTATTTCACGAATAAGGCAAGCTCGGCGTCGGTTAGTCCTCTCAGAGGGCGGATCTGAAACGTCATTTGAGGAAGAAACCAGCTCCCGTTCTACTGATTCGGTTGATTTACGTGTAGGTGACATGGCAGCACCTAGGAGAATTACTATCCAGGAGGCTGGAGCCCCTGATTTTACAATGCAACCGTTTCAAGCGCATCACCCAGCAGTGGCTACAGACTTTGAAATAAAAACTGCACTGCTCAATTTGATGCCCAAGTTTCATGGCTTACCTGCTCAAGACCCTATCAAGCACCTGAGAGATTTTCAAGCAGCCTGTTCTACTGTCAGGCATGATAGTGCATATGAAACTTCAATTTTGTTGAAAGCTTTCCCGTTTTCTCTTGAGGAAAAGGCAAGAGAGTGGTACTACACTCAACCTGCAGCAACTGTATCCGACTGGGATACACTTAGAAGAGAATTTTTAGAAAAGTTCTTTCCAGCTGAAGTTACTGATAAACTGAGGAAAGACATTTCCAAGATTGTTCAGGACAAATCCGAGACTCTCTATGAATACTGGGAGCGCTTCAATAATCTTCTGGAAGCATGCCCCCACCATATGGTTGACAAGATAGTGTTACTCAGTTATGTCACACAGGGCATGAGGCCCCAAGATAAGACCACATTGGAAAGTGCTAGCAATGGGTCTATGAAAAAGTACAAGACCACTGATGAAGCATGGCAATTGATCAGCGACTTAGCTGAATCTCTTCGGAATCACAGGCAGAAACAAGGCCGTTCAAAAACTGTTGCAGAAGTATCCTCTAGCAGAGAGACTGCTGCTCTAACTCAGAGTATCTGTGAAATGACCAACTTGCTGAAGCAGATGCAATTGAATCAACAACAAGTTCAGCAAGCTCAACCTTCTCCACCACAGCAAAGCCAATAGTTAGTCCCACAGAGAGTTTGTGGAGTCTGTGCTGATTATAGCCATTATACTGATGAATGTCTGCAGCTCCAGCAGGAAGACAACACCGTGGCAGCCACTCATAACTTCTATGACCGCCTCAACCAAGGGTACAATCAAGGTGGCAATTACAGCCATGGATGGCAGGACAATTCTAACCAAAATTGGAGGGACAACAACAACAAAGGAGGCAGAGACAATCAGAGAAATCAGAGGTGGAATAACAATAACAACAACAGGCAGTAGAACTAGAACCAGCCTTACAGAGCACCTCACCTGAGGTAATCCCAAGGACCACAGAATACCCAACAGCAGACCTCTCAAATTACTTATCCTTCCTTATCTTCTAATGACGACTTACTACAATCTATTGATCGAAGACAACAGACCATGGAAAATAACCTTTATGCTACACTAAATAACCTTTACTACAATCTTGTCTCACAGATTGGATCAATGAATAACTCTAATAACCAGCCTTTGAGCTCCAGTGGAATCCCCTCTCAACCATTACCCAATCCAAAGGGTGGCATTAATGCCATCACCCTAAGGTTCGGAACCACACTGCAGGAGAGGAATCAGGAGGAGCCAAGCCAACCAGAACACGCCTCAGCTGAAGAGGTAGTGGAAACAGAAGATGTTAAAGAGGAAGAGGACATACAGGACATGGCTGAAAAAGAAAAAATTCAACCACAGGAGGAAACACCACAGGGCGCAGATGCTACAGAAGACATCACTCCCATTCCATTTTCACAACTTGCAAGGAAGCCCAGGAAGCAGCTGGAACCTGATCCCAAAATGGTAGAGATATTAAAAAAGGTTGAGGTAACTGTTCCTCTTTTTGATGTTATTCAACAGGTACCTAAATATGCCAAGTTTCTAAAATATTTATGTATACATAAAGACAAAATTAATGAATTAGAAACTATTCCTTTAGGTAGTTCCATATCTGCTTTAATGGGAGGTTTACCTAAACAGTGTAGTGACCTAGGTCCATGTATGGTTAATTGTACTATTGGTGGTGTAGTATTTTCTGACTGCATGTGTGAGTATAATGCCTTTGTCTATATATGATATTTTGAGGCTCCCTCCCTTAAAAAGGTCGGCAGCTCATTTTGTGTTAGCAGATAAAAGCATTATTACAGTGGCTGGAGTTGTTGAAGATGTATTAGTGGGCATTAAGGGGCTCACATTTTCCATTGATTTTTATATCCTAGAGATGCCCCAAAATGACTCAGAGAAGCCATCATCAATCCTACTCGGAAGACCATTCCTGAAGACCTCGAAGTTCAAATTAGATGCTTTTTCAAGAACATACTCTTTTGAAATAGATGGCCGAGTAGTAATCTTCAATCTGAATGGAGTTATGAAACATCCTCCGGAGGATAATTCTATCCTCCAGTGTGACATCATAGATGATACCGTGGCTGAAGTTCACCAGGGGGAATTTGAAGAGAAGTACATGGGACAAGGTCCAAGTGTGGGGACATTCTCAGAGGACAATAACAATGCTTTACCATTGTTACCAGCTCCAGACAACCTAGAGCCTGACCATGATCAGAAGTTAGAATTAAAACCCCTTCCTCCACACCTCATATATGCTTACCTTGAAGACGAGTAGAAGTTTCCAGTTATCATTGCAAGGAAACTCACTTCTCAACAGGAAGAGCAGTTACTTAGTGTGCTGAGGAGGCACAAGAAGGCAATTGGTTGGAGTTTGGCAGACATAGTAGGCATCAACCCTTAAGTCTGTGAGCATAGGATATTTTTAGAAGAGGGAGCAAGACCTATCCGTCAACCCCAGAGAAGACTAAACCCCACTATCTTAGAGGTTGTCAAGAAGGAAGTGACCGGACTACTGGAGGCAGATATCATCTATCCCATTTCAGACAGTGAATGGGTAAGCCCAGTACAAGTGGTGCCCAAGAAATCTGGAGTCACTACAGTGAAGAATGAGCATGGAGATCTCATGGCAACCAGAGTTCAGAACGCCTGGAGAGTCTGCATTGACTACAGACGCCTCAACCAGGCTACTCGTAAGGATCACTATCCTCTTCCATTCATTGATAAAATGCTGGATCGTCTGTCAGGTAAATCACATTATTGTTTTTTAGATGGTTACACAGGTTATTTTCAGATTCATATAGCTCCTGAGGATCAGGAAAAGACCACTTTTACATGTCCTTTTGGGACTTATGCTTACAAGAGAATGCCCTTTGGCTTGTGCAAAGCACCAGCTACCTTCCAAAGGTGCATGATGAGCCTTTTCTCTGATCTTATTGAGGACTGTATGGAAGTTTTTATGGATGATTTTAGTGTATATGGCGATTCCTTTAGCCTTTGCTAAGATGAATTATCTAGAGTATTAGATAGATGTGTCAGTACAAACATTGTATTAAATTTTGAAAAATGTCACTTTATGGTAAAACAAGGTATTGTACTAGGACATGTTGTGTCCAATACTGGCATTTCTATAGATCCAGCAAAGGTGGATGTTATTTCTAGTTTACCTTACCCCTCCTCTGTGAGGGAAGTCCGTTCGTTCCTTGGCCATGCAGGTTTTTACAGGAGATTCATTAAGGACTTCAGTAAGGTAGCACTTCCCTTATCCAGACTACTGCAGAAGGATATTGAGTTCGAGTTCAGTGAGGATTGCAAACAAGCGTTTGATAAGCTGAAGACCGCCCTAACTCAAGCTCCAATTGTCAGAGGACCAGACTGGAGCCAGCCATTTGAAATAATGTGCGACACCTCCAACCATGGAGTAGGAGCAGCACTGGCTCAGCGTGAAGGTAAGGACCCCTTTGTTATTGCTTATGCGTCTAAAACTTTAGATGCCGCTCAGTCCAATTACACTACTACTGAGAAAGAGCTTCTTGCTATTGTTTTTGCTCTGGATAAATTCCGAGCCTATTTACTTGGTACGAAGGTAGTAGTGTACTCAGACCACGCAACTCTAAAGTATCTATTAGCTAAAAAGGAGTCCAAACCAAGGCTTATACGTTGGATACTACTATTACAAGAATTTGATTTGGAAATTAAGGATAGGAGTGGTAACCAGAATTTAGTGGCAGACCACTTGAGTCGCCTTGAGCACATTACAGATGACCCCACTCCTATAGCTGATAATTTCCCATTTGATAACCTGCAAGCAGTATCTGAGGTAGTCCCTTGGTATGAACCTGTAGCTAATTATCTAGTTAGCCGCACCTTCCCTCCAAACTTTTCTAAGCATCAAAGAGACAAGCTGAAAAGCGAGTCTAAATATTATATATGGGATGACCCATATTTATAGAGATGTGGCGCTGATCAGGTAATTAGACGGTGTGTGCCTCAAACAGAATTCCAGTCCATCTTAGAGGCCTGTCACTCGTCTGAGAGTGGAGGACATTTTGGCCCTCAAAGAACAGCTAGAAAAATCTTAGACTGTGGATTATGGTGGCCTACTCTTTTTAGAGACGCTACTGAATTTAGTAGATCTTGTTTCCCATGCCAAAAATTTGGTAATATATCTAAGAGGGATGAGATGCCTCAACAAATTATGCTTTTCTGTGAAATTTTTTATGTTTGGGGCATTAACTTCATGGGTCGATTTCCAAATTCTAACGGTTATTTTTATATATTGTTAGCTGTAGATTACGTTTTCAAATGGGTGGAAGCAATTCCTACCCGCACTGATGATGCTAACACTGTTGTTTCCTTTGTGAGAAACCACATTATTTGTCGCTTTGGATCACCACGAGCAATCGTGAGCGATCAAGGCACCCATTTTTGTAACAGGAGACTAACAGGATTAATGAAGAAGTATGGGATAGTTCATAAGGTTGCAACAGCATACCATCCTCAGACTAATGGGCAAGCCGAGGTGTCAAACAGAGAGATAAAGCATATATTGCAGAAGATAGTCAAACCTCATAGAAGAGACTGGAGCACCAGGCTAAAAGAGGCACTCTGGGCATACAGAACAGCATACAAAACACCCATTGGGATGAGTCCTTTCCGCTTAGTTTATGGAAAAGCTTGTCATCTCCCTGTTGAAGTAGAACACAAAGCCTTTTGGGCAGTAAAGGAGTTCAACATGGGAATTGAGAAAGCCGGAGCTGAAAGGAAGTTGCAACTGCAAGAACTGGAAAGCCTTCGCCTAGAAGCTTATGAGAACTCAAGACTATACAAGGAGAAGATGAAGGCTGTACATGATCAGCACATTAAGAGAAAAGAGTTCCAACCTGGGGATTTAGTCCTCCTTTACAAATCTCGACTGAAGCTCATGCCAGGCAAGTTGAGATCAAGATGGGAAGGTCCATACAGAGTCGAGAAGGCCGAACCGTACGGAGTTTTTCACCTAAGTCACCCTTCAAGCTCTGAACTTATCAAAGTTAATGGACAACGTTTAAAGCTGTACCATGGCGAGAAGATAAAGAAAAACAAGAAACTCGAGATCTTCCTCTTGGAAGATCCCCACATAGTCGAAGACTGAGCTTGTGGAGCGTTCAACTTACGGACGTTAAAGCAAAGTGCTAGGTGGGAGACAACCCACCATGGTATGATCGTTCTTTTCTTTATTCTTAGTTTTTCTATTCAATAACTCTTCTCTTTATTAGTACATTTTCTGCATCTGCATTTACATACTTTTATTTTAAAAAAAAAAAATTTACGCGACGCGACCGCCTCATTGATGCGTCCGCGTCGCAAGTGCTTGGAGAAAATAATAAAACGAACAGAGAGTCACGCGAGAGCGTGGCTGGAGGCGTGCCCGTGGCACAAATCACCCCACGCGACCGCGTCGCTAACGCGTCTACGTCAAGTGGGAACATTGACCTCCCACGCGACCGCGTCACTCACGCGGCCGCGTGCCCTGGAATTCGACGTAAAAAGGGTGCACGACCGAAAGTTGTGCTAGAGTGGTGCTGGATTGGTGCTGAATGCACAATTCTTTCCACGCGGACGCATGGCTCACGCATCCGCGTCATATCCTTCTAATGGCTACTCACGCGATCGCATGCCCCACGCGATCGCGTCACCCCAGATTTGGTAAAAATAAAATTTGAAACAGAGAGTTGTGCGAGTGCGAGGCTGCCCTCGCGCCAATAGCATGAAACGGGTCACGCGACCGCGTGACCGACGCGACCGCGTCAATTAGTATAAGTGCAAGTCGCGCGACCGCGTGCCCCACGCGACCGCATCGCTTGCGCCGCACAGCTTCTCTGATTTGCCAATTATCTTATCTTTCTTTTCCCCAAATCCTATTTTTTCCCTCCTTATTTCTTCTTTCTTCCTTCTTCCTTCTTTCTCCCCTTCTACTCTCTCTCTCTCTCTCTCTCTCACCCCCATTAACAAGGTTTTCTTTTTCCCCCTCCCCCTTTTAATCCACCGTTAAAAGCAGAGAGCTTTCTATCTCCGTCTCCTTCTCTTCTCTTCTCTCACAAACAAAACATTCTATCCTTCCCTTCGCTTCTCAGTTTTCCACTTTTCCCCCCCTTCTCTCTCTCTCTCTCTCTCTCTCACCCCTCACCCCCATTTTTTCTTTTCCCCCCCCCCCCTTATTTTTCTATTATTCTCCTTATTTTTATATGTTATCTTCTTTTCTTTTCTTTTTCCTTTTTACTTGGTGTTGGAATTTTATTTGAGTCATTATTTCTCATTATATGCTTGTGGATTGTTGTAAAATTGTTTGGCAATTATATACCTTTTTAAAGGGTTGCTTACATGTTCACTTTAATATTTTCTATGCCTTATTTACCATGCATGCTATGTGTTTGTAAAAACGCCCATATGGCATTATGCACTTTTCTACGTTATTCTACTCTAATATTCAATGCTTGCTTTTCACAAATTCCCTTTACTATTGTATCAATTGAATTTAATTGTCAATACAAACGTGATGGCTAGTTTGTTACGAGTGATAACATATTCAACTAATTAAATGCTGGATCTATGCTACTCATGCCTTTGTCTGCATGCCAATAAACCCGTTGCATTTAATTATCCTCCAATGCACTTGCTATATTTCCATTGATGAACTTTTAACATGTAGTCATGACCATGTGTTAACAACATCCTCTTTACCGTGCATTGTTTATCACTCATACAACCCTCTTCCTTGCTCTATCTCTTTGAATTTATGTTACTTTCTTTTTTTTTCCTTTTTCAGGATGGCCACCAAGAAAGGAAAAGAGAAAGCTACTCCCAAACCACCAGCAAGAAGAGGAACAAAAAGAGCATTAGTGGCAGAGCCCTCTTCAACTGCGGTTAAACCCTCAACAAAAAGAACTAAGAGGATTATAAAGGTTGATGATAAAGAAAAAGCCTTCCCAGCAAAAGACACTGCGCGATTTTCCAATCGCTACTGTGAGCAGATGTTCTCCATCCTGGCAGAAAGGAGTTACAACAACGAATACCTTCTTCTCCTCCCAAACCATATTGCTACCTTTGTTGAGCCGCAAATTGCACAAAGACAATGGGGTTTCCTACAGAGACAACCGAGGCAGGTCAATCTTTCTTGGGTAGTCGAGTTCTACTCCAACTTCCACCTACCAACCCTGCAGTCTGTCTTTGTCTGTCAGAAGCAAGTTCCTATTACAGAAGAGGCCATTCAAAGAGCTCTAGGTCTTTCCCCTGTTCTCGAAGGATTGGACGCCTTTCAAGAAGCCACACTCAAGCGCCAGATGTACCAATTTGACTGGGACGCCGTTCTCAGAGTTATCGCACTACCTGGCAGCCGTTGGATCTACGGATACCGTCGTACCCACCCTAAGGGAATATCGGCTTCAGAACTTACCTTGACGGCTCACGTATGGCCACAGATCATGTCCCATTACGTCTTTCCGAGCACTCACGAGTCCTCCTTCACTGCGAACATGGCCGTTCTACTATGGTGCATCCTTACAGACCAACCTCTGAATCTACCGAGACATATCCGGAATGCCATGGGACATGTGCAAATTGCGGGCAACTTACCTTTTCCCGCATTGGTCTCAGATCTTGTCTCAGCAGCCGGAGTCTCCTACAGAGCTGGGGACACCAAAGCCATGCTTCCATGGGATGATCAGTATGTCCCTAACGGGAAATACATCAGACCTCCACCAGCCGCCACAAGCCATCAGACTGAACCGGTTGAAGATATTCCTTTTTCAACACCATAAGCACCTACAACAGACCAACTGCTCCATCAAATACTTGAAAGATTGGATCGGCAGGAATACAAAGCTAAGATAAGAGAGCGCCGTAACAAACGCCGATTCACATACCTCAAGGAGCTGATTATGGGAAAATTCAAGGACTCAGACACCCCGGACTCCACCTCCTTTACCAGCACAGGAAGCCATGATGGTTCCGACTGTGGAGATATTGCTACCAGCCCACCTTTGTTTCTGACAGATGGCACCGAGGACGGTGCAAAGCTTTAAGTGTGGGGAGGTCGGTCAGTACCTGACTTCCGGAGGTAATTTCTCTTCCCTAAACACCAATAAATTAGGATATTTAGTTAGCTTTTCTTTTGTAGAATAGGATAAATTGCATAGTAATAGGTTAGTTGCATGCATGTTCTACTTGATCGAAAGGACAATAAGTTTTCCTCTAAGATCTTATTTCTAGAACAAAATTTCACTAACTTTAATTAAAACTTTTATGTTAAATTTGCTTGAAGTTGTATTTGGAACATAATTTTTAAGCTAAAGAACATACAACCTGTGAGATTTGAGCCTTTATGCATGGTTACATTATTTAACCATAATTATTTTATTCTTGTGTATTTACTTCTCTATGATTGTAATCTATATTTTGTTCCATCCTATATGTCCAATGTTTATTATATTTGTATGCTTGTATATGATTGAGGCCATTATTTGTTTAAACTCACTTATCCAAATTAAACCTGCCCTTTCAATTACCTTTGTTAGCCACTTTGAGCCTTTAAATCCTATTTGTTCTATATTTTACCACATTACTAGCCTTAAGCGAAAAAATAATTATATATCCCAAATTGAATCTTTGGTTAGCTTAAGATAGAATTGTGTGTGCTAATTAAGTATGGGAAATTGTGGAAACAAAAGATAATAAGGGAATGTGTCATGATAATACAATGGGAATTTGGATACCTACTCATGTGAAACTATAAGAATTAAAAAAATCTATGTGCATTGATAAGCTATGTTTATTTTTTATGTTTATTTATTTAAAAAAAACCAAAAATATTCAATAAATAAATAAGGGGACAAAATTACCCCAATGCTAAGTTAAGAATTTAAAGATCAATGCATGTATGATAAAATTAAAATAAAAAGTTGATACACGAGTATGGAATGTGAAAGGAAAATTCTGGGTAGCTAGGTATGAATTCTAAAGTTATATATATATATATAGGTTATATTAAAGCTTGGGTTAATTAAAGATTCAGTTTATAAGCTTACTTAGCCATATATGTATCCTTACCATTACCTTGGCCCCATTACAACCTTGAAAAGACCTCATGATATTTGCATTGGTATATTAAATGTTGTTGATTGGTTAGGAGAAGAACAAAAATTAGAGAGCATGATTAGAGAAGGATAGCGTGATTACCCTATACACTAGAGAGATTAGAGCATACATACATCATCAGTGAGGGTTCAATGCTTAAAATTCTATGTTTCCTACTTTCATGAGCTACCTTCTTGCATTTTTATGTGTTCTTACTGTATAAGAATTGAATTAGTGGAACTTAATTTGTAATTGTTTTGAAGAGCTTATTTACTATTGATCAAGTAGACAAGAATCATATATTTGCATTCACATATATAGGTTGCATTGCATTGCATGAGTTTTACATGTTCCTACTCATTTATTTTATCTCCTTCAACTAAGCATGAGGACATGCTAATGTTTAAGTGTGGGGAGGTTGATAAACCACTATTTTATGGTTTATAATGTGTTTAATTATGTGGTTTTATCATGATCTTTACCCACTTACTCATATAATTAGCATGCATTTATATTTCCTTCCTAAAATTATTACATGATTAAAAACTTGCTTCCTAGAGACTTTTAATTATGTATTTTAATTCTCCTTTATTCTATTCGATGCCGTGATCTGTGTGTTAAGTGTTTCAGGCTTTACAGGGCATGAATGAGTTGGAGATTGGAAAGGAAGCTTGCAAAAATGGAAGGAACACAAGAAATTGAGGAGATGACCAGCGAGAAGTGACGCGGTCGCATGAGCGCGAAAGAGAGGAAATCGCAGTGACGCGGCCGCATGGCTCACACAACCGCGCGGATTGGAATAGCACAAGTGACGCGGAGGTGTGAACGACGCGCTCGCGTGGCAGGGAAAAACGCCGAATGACGCGTCCGCATGAATGACGCGATCGCGTGACGTGCGCGATCTGCATAATCTGCAGAATTCACTGGGGGCGATTTTGGGCCCTGCTTTGACCCAGTTCTTGGCCCGGAGAAGCAGACTAGAGCCAGAGAACATGCAGAAACCAACAACAACATTCATTCTATAGAAAATTAGTTTTTAGATCTAGTTTTACTCCTCCTCTAGGTTTTCTCTCTACACATTCATAGTTCTTAGGATTTTATTTCTATTGCTTTTTGCATTGGGATATTGAGAAGAGTTATTACCTCATCAAGACTTTATCATTCTAGTTCGTTTTCTTTACTTGGCTCTACTCTTCCATGTTCTTTAATTTACTCAATTTTACTATTGGATTATTTTAGAATTTATTAATACAAGAATTACTTTTATTTTTAATTGATTTCTTTGATTTCTATTTATCATGTCTTTCTTTAATTCCCTTTCCTATGTTATGAATTCTACATTCACAATGAGCGAGTAGTTCCCTAACTTGATGGGGAGTTGATTGAAAGGAACCCTTGAGTTGGAATTCTCAAAAAGAAAAATTGTAATTGGGTTTATTGTTGGATTGCCCTCTAGTCACTGACACAAATCCCTTTTAATTGAGTGGATTGGAACTTGTGAATAGAAGTAGCATTCCAACTTGTTTGACTTTCCCTTACCTAGTAAGGGATAACTAAACAAGACAACATACAATTATCAATTAATCTTGAGAGTACTTCAACAAGAATAGGGCTTCCAACTAATCTACTCCCAGTCAAGGCTTTTATTTAAATTATTTAATTTCTCTAATTTAATTTCCTGTTTATTCAACTCAAACCCTTTTTGAAAACATATGATTAATAAAATAGCACACCTTTCTGCAACACGTTGGGAGACGACCTGGGATTCATACTCCCAGTATTTTAATTTTAATTTTTGTGACACCCTTCTAAATTGATAAGCAGATTTCTGGTTGGTTAAGAACTATACTTACAATGCATATCTTATAACAATTCTTGACTCGCCAATTTCCGCCACGTCAACTACCTTCACCTTTAGGGCCTCCTCTAGCTTCTTGTGAAGTATGAGATCTATTTCGTCCCTAAGACGATCCCTTCTCTCTTGTTCCGGGTCAGTAGCATCATTGGGATCATGTTGCTCTTGGATTGATGGATGTGGGTGCTCTTCCATGGAGGGCGGTGATGGGATGGAGAGATCATTATGTGGTTGAAAAGGAGGTGCACTAGAGCTTGAGGGTTGATTGTTGGGAGTATTCAATGATCCAATCTGTGAGGCGAGAGCTTGTAAAGCAGAGGTCAGACCGTTTAATGTAGAGTTAAGTGTGTTCTCCATGGTCTTTTGTCCTTGTGCAAGAGATTGAAGCATCTCGTCATAAGAAGATGAAGGGGGGCAATTGTTTTGGAATTGGGGTGATTCTATATATGGTTCATATGGTAGTTGGTAGGGTGGAGAAGGATTAGGGTCATATGGGGGTGTTTGGTGGTAAGGGGCTTGTGAGTATGGTGGTTCAAAATTATGGTGAGGGGGTGGTTCATAAGCATATGGTGGGGCTTGTTGGTAACTACAAGGGGGTCCACCATATTCATCATCTTGGTACGCACCCTGGAATGGCTCTTGACCATAGTAATTTGGTGGAGGTTGGTTGTCACGAAGAGGTCCACCATAACTATTATCTTAGTATGCATCATAGAATGGTTGTTGGTTATAGCGCATTGGAGGGGGTTAATGCCGAGAGGGTTGATCAAATCCTTGTGGCTCCTCCCATCTTTGATTATTCCAACCTTGATGCATGTTCTCATTATAGCATCCATTCCCTGCAATATAATTTGAACTAAACTCATAACGAAAGGGGTGAAAATTCATAGTAGCAAGTAAAAACAAAAACTAATAAAAATTAATGAAAATAAACTCCTAAAACTAGAAACACTAATAAAGAAACGAAAAAGCAAATATTTACAATAACCAATAATAAGGCACACGTTTGTAATTCCCCGGCAACGGCGCCATTTTGACGAACGGATTTTTGCTAGTAAAAAATTCACAAATAAATTCTCGTTGCTAGTATAGTTTCTAAACCAACAAAGAATCCTTTCGTACAAAAATTTGGTTGTCACTAAAGCAAACCCAATAAAATTAAACCGAAGTATTTAAACCTCGGGTCGTCTCTCAAGGAATTGCAGGGAGGTGTATTTATTATTGGTTATGAGATAGTATATTTTTGGGTTTTTGAAATAAGGAACAAGGAAATAAAATTGCAAGAAATTAAATTAATAACTAATAAAGCTCTTAGCAAGGTATGAGAACTGGACGTCCTATCCTAGTTATCCTTTTCAATTGTGATGAGAATTGTTCATTGTTCTCACTTAGTTAACCCTTACTAAATAAAGGAAAGTCAAGTGGACTGATCAACTTGATTCCTCAAGTCCTAGTCAACTCCTAAGGAAAGACTAGCTTTAGAGGGATCCAAACCAACCAGCAAATTCCAATTAACAATCAACAAGGAGTTTGATAACTCAAGTGTCTCCAGTTAATCAATTCAAGATAAGAATGTAAAAAGCTAGATTAAAATAATAAATATAAAATACTTCAAATTGCATTAAATAGAAAATTAAATCTAACATGAGAATTCATAAACCAAATAGCAACATAAAGTAATCAATAAGGGAATTAAATAAACTAGAAAGCTAGAACAAATAAAAGTAGAAAAGAAATTAAATTAAAGAAACATTGAACCTGGAATTGAGAAGAAATAAACCTAAAACTAAGAGAAATCCTAAAACTTAGAGAGAGGAGAGAGCCTCTCTCTCTCTAGAAACTACATCTAAAACCTAAAATTATGTGAATAAAAAGTTATGTCTGATTCCTCCACTCTGCAGCCTCTAATCTGTGTTTTCTGGGCAAAAAACTGGGTTAAAAACAGCCCAGCGATTTCTGCAGTTGCAGTACGTCGCGCATGTTGCGCGTACGCGCCAGGTGCACGTGCACGCCGATGGACTTTTTGCCAATGTGCGCGTGCGCGTCAAGTGCGCGTGCGCGTCACCTAGCTGCATGGTCACTATGGCAAATTATATATTATTTTGAAGCCCCGGATGTTAGCTTTCTAACACAACTGGAACCGCCTCATTTGGACCTTTGTAGCTCAAGTTATGATCGATTGAGTGCAAAGAGGTCAGGGCTGACAGCTTTGCAGTTCCTTCAGCTTCTTGTATTCCTTCCACTTTTGCATGCTTCCTTTCCATCCTCTATGCCATTCCTGCCCTATAAACCCTGAAATCACTTAACACACATATCAAGGCATCAAATGGTAATAAGAGAGGATTAAAATTAGTAAAAATTTAAGAGCAACAAAGCATGTTTTCAATCATAGCACAAAATCAGGAAGGAAAATGTAAAACATGCAATTTACATGAATAAGTGTGAGAATAGTGGATAAAATCCACTCAATTAAGTACAAGATGTACCACGAAATAGTGGTGCATCACCCCCACTTCCAATCCATGGGATTTCACACGATTATTTTCCATGACCCATCAAGACCATTTTTATGATGTGGTGCGCAAGAAGAGGGTGATTCCCGAGGTCCCCTTCAGTTTGAAGGATGATGAGTACCCGGAGATCCGATTTCAGATTCTGAGACGGGATTGGGAAGTTTTGGCCAACTCCATGACTGAGGTTGGAGTATTAATGGTGCGAGAGTTCTACGCCAATGCTTGGGTGACAAGCAAGCATGATAGAAGCGTGAACCCAGAGCCAAAGGATTGGTTCACCATGGTCAGAGGATACATCATGGATTTTAGCCGAAGAGTGTGAGGGTGGTTTTACAGTTGCTAGAGCCACAAGAGGACCCTCATTCATACACTCATAGGGTCAACACTGACTAGCGGTTGGATCAAGTCCTTGTTGACATCTGCGTACTTTGAGGTCAGTGGAGGAGGGATGCTCATGGTCGACCTTACCAGTTGGGTAGACATGACCTTTGGCCAGTAGCACGAGGATGATTGGAGTTCATCCAACGGTCGATCATCCCTATGGAGGTGCATGAGATGATCCCTCAGGAGTTTTATAGAGTAGTTGACAAGTCCTCCACCACTGCGAGGCTGGCATTCCCTCATCTTATTTACCACCTATTCGTAGCAGCTGGAGCTCACATTAAGGGAAATACCCGATCGACAATGAGAGACCGATCACAAAAAAGGGTATGGAGCACGCTAGGGAGCTCGTGCAAGGACCATAGCAGGAGCTAGTCCCACCCCCTCCATAGGATCTTCTAGAGATGCCTCGTGGGATGTACTCCCCCTCCCCCCTCCCCGCCCGTGACTATTGGAACCAATTGACCACATCTCTAGGGGAGCTGACATCATCTATTGATTAGCAGAGGATAGAACATTAGGATCAGTATGCTCTCCTCCACCAGATGACGGAGGAGCAAAGGAGGCAACGGTGTGACATTGAAGAGCTTAAGCGCTCTTGAGGATTCTTCGGAGGGAGCAGCAGCCACCATCACTGAGGTGGTTGAGTTTCATTCTCTCTTTCCTTTATCTTATGTCTGTTTTGAGTATTTTATTCTATTTTCTATTTTTTTTTGTTTGAGTTTGCATGATCACTATTAGGATTTTTCTGTTTTTTAGTGTAGTTATTTTTTTGCCTTGACTTTCCTTCATTGGTTAGAGGTTAACTAAGTGAAGGCAATTTACATTTACCATCACAATTGACGATGATAATGAGGATAGGACTTCTAATTCTCTTTCCTTGCTAAGAGCTTTCTTAGTTATTAGTTTGTTTTCTTGCCATTTTACTTTCTTGTTTCTTATTACAAAACTCCAAAAATATATGATGAATAGATTTTTATATGGTTTAGAATTTCACAAATGAATTCTCATTGCAAGTATAGTTTCTAAACCAACAATAATTCTTTCATACAAAAATTTGGTTGTCACAAGTAATAAACCCCTATAAAAATAACCGAAGTATTCAAACCTCGGGTCGTTCTCCCTAGGAATTGCAATAAAGTGTTCTTGTTATTGGTTATGAAGTATGTTTGGGGTTTTTGAGGTAATAGACAAGAAATATAAATGGCAAAGAAAATAAACTAACAACTAACAAAGCTCTTGGCAAGGTATAAGAACTAGAAGTCCTATCCTCATTATCCTCCTCAATTGTGACAACAATTGTCCATTTCTCCCACTTAGTTAACCTCTAACTATGAAGGAAAGTCAAGTGGATGAATTAACTTGATTCCACAAGTCCTAGCCTAATCATGATGAAAGACTAGCTATAGTGGCATTCAAGTTAATTAGCAACTTCTAATTATCAATCAACAAAGGAGTTTGATAACTCAAGAGTCACCAATTACTCTACCTAGGCCAAGAGGAACAAAATCTAACTCATAACTAAAAGAGACATTTCAACAAACACATAGAACGCAATAAAGGTAAACAACATGAATTGCAAGAATTAAAGAGAGATCTAACTACAAAGGCAATAGATCCATAATAGAAAATCAAAGCAACATGAAAAGACATGGAAATCATAAATTGCATTGAAAGAGAAATAGAGATCTACATAAGAATTCATAAAGCAAAAGGAAAATTGAAGCAAGAAAAGAAGTAGATCTAGATCTAAGAAATTAACCTAAACTTAATCCTAATTCTAGAGAGAAGAGAGAGCTTCTCTCTCTAGAAACTAACTTTCCCTCCAAAACTAAACTAAACTAAACTAATGTGATGTAATGTGTTGATTCCCCTTCAATCCTTGGGTTAAATAGCATTACAGCTGAGTTGGATTTGGTCTTGGGAAGCCCAGAAATCGCCCCCAGCAGATTCACTTTAAGTGGGTCACGTGCGAGCACCGACGCGTACGCGTGGGTCACGCCTACGCGTCACTTGACAAATTGCTATCCACGTGTATGCATCATGTACGCGTACGCGTCGCCATGCGACCTCACATTCCACGTGCGCGCGCTGCTGCGCGTGCGCGTCGATATGAGCATCCCAAATCCTTGTTTCTTCATGAGCTCTCCACTTGCATGCTTTTCCTCTTCATCCCTTTGATCCATTCCTAGCCTTTCCATCCTGAATTCACTAACAAACATATCAAGGCATCTAGTGGAATCGAATGTGAATTAATATTGACACATTAAAGGTCTAAAAAGCATGTTTTCACACTTAAGCACAAATTAGGAGACAATCATGAAACCATGCTTTTTCATTGAACAAATTTGGGTAAAAGGTCATAAAATCTCCTAAATTAAGCACAAGATAAACCCTAAAAATAGGATTTATCAACTTCCCCACACTTAAATCATATCATGTCCTCATGCTAAATCAAGAAGGAAACAAAGGGTATCAACATTTATTCAATGTAACAACTACTAAATGCATCCTATCTAAATGCAACTATCTATATGAATGCAACTACTTGGTCAAAATAAATCAATTCCCAAGAGAACATATATAGGCACAAGGGCTAAGGCAATAGCAAATCTAATCCACAATTGAATTGAGTTATTAAATATTTTTATAAACTTACAAGAAAATTGATGATTTTAGGTGGAAACATGTAATTGAGCAATTGAACCCTCACCGGATGTGTATGCACTCTAGTCGCTCAGTGTTTAGGGTTGATTCACTCAATTCTCCCCTAATCATGCTTTCCAAGGTTTGTTTTTCATCTAACAATCAACAATTATTTCATGCATGCATACAATTATCATGAGGTCTTTTCATAGGTTGTAATGGGGCTAGGGTTAAGGTAGGATGCACATTTGGTCAAGTGGACTTGAAATTTGAATCCTTGATAAGCTTAGACTTTCCACCTAACCTATGACATCCTATACAATTTCAAAGCTAATCTAACTACCCATTTTTCACTTTTTCACATACTCATGCATTTCCTTTTCATTTCACAACACTTATGCATTGATTCTTATTGAACTTTACTTTGGGACATTTTGTCCCCTTTTTATTTCTTTCTTTTCCTTTTTCTTTTCTTTCTAATTTTTTTTTCTATTGGTATCTATTTTTTTCTTTTTGTTTTCTCATCATATTTTTTTTTTGCAATAACATATATACAAAAGCATCAATGCATATAGTTTTACATTTAATTAACACATGAGTATGTACCCAATTCCCAAATATAGAAATACAAAACAAAAACACCCTTTTCTCTCAACCAATGTCCCAAAGTTTCCCACACTTGAATGACACACACATACTAGCCTAAGCTAATCAAAGATCCAAATTAAGGATATTTATTTTTTTTTTTTTACTTAAAGGCTTGTAATGTGCTAAATTAAGAACAAGTGGGTTAATCGTAGGCTCAAAGTTGGTTAACAATGGAAGATAAAAGGTAAGGCTATTTGGGTAAGTGAGCTAAATGAAATGATGGCCTCAATCATATAAATGCATGTATACACAAAATAATGGACATAAAGAATCAAACAAATCAAAGATTACAATCATAGGAAGAGAACAATTGCACACAAGAAGGGAAAATAAGTGGCTATATAATGTAACCACACAATTAGGCTCAAGTCTCACAAGGTTGTGTGTTCTTAGCTCAAAACATGTTCCCCAATATATAATTCAAGCAAGTTCAATGAAAGATTTTCACTCAAATCAATTGGGCTGCCCTATAGATAAAATCCTTGGAAAATTTCATTATTTTGACTAAGCTTATTATGTATATATATGCAAAAATAAGAAAATGCAAGTAAAATTCCTAGAAGACCTAAAAATGAAATGCCTAAAAATGAAATGCAAAAGTGTTGGATTAGAAACTTGTCACCAAAAAATACCGAACGGTCGAATGACCTCCCCACATTTAAAAGGTTGCACCATCCTCGGTGCATCTAAAGATGAGCAAGGGAGTACGGCGACTCTCCAGATTGCTACCTTCAGCTGGTCGAGCAACCGGTGCTACGTGTTCTTTCTTCTGCTTTCATTTTTGCTTAAAATGACTCATCCTGAAAATAGAAGGCAGGATAGTAAGAAAAGTAAGTGCAAAAGCAAGGAAGCATATATTATTGGAATGAGGTACTAATCACTAGAATGGAGTGAGTGAACTAATGTGACATTGATAAAAGTAAGTGTGTATTCTAAGTTGCGCGCGGTGTAGAACACACACACTAACATAGAAAGCTCTGTCACAATTACACAAAAAGGAGCATGCACATCACTCATTCTAGTGTGCTTAAAATACTTTAAACTTGTGGGTGAAGTCAACCAAACAAGCGATAAAGAAGCATGAAAGCATTCAAGCCAAAAACATATGGATGCATTTGATCAAGAAACGTAATACATTAAGGTAAATGTACAACATCATCCACCAAGAGATTGCCTAATCAAAGAATAGGATTCAAATCACATGGTGGCTAGCTACAACATGCAATTCAAAAAGATTTAGAGTGCTTGAAGGCAATTCTTATGTACTTGGTATTCGCAAGATTAAGCATGAAGAACTCAAAATCAAGTAGCAATATATAACCTCAACAATAAAATCCAACAATGACAATTAACAACATTGATGTTAAACTAACATCCTATCAGTGAAAAGCAGCATTAAACAGTAAACAAAATTAATCCAACACTTATTATGAAAACAAAAATTAAACAAAAATAAAACTATCTAGACAACTAACTAACTAAAAAGAATGGTTATGAATGGTATTTGGTAGTGTTGGATGAGGGGTAGGAGAAGGAAAGAAGAGAGAAGAAGGAAAGGAATGGGAAAAGGATGAGAAAAGAAGGTGATGGGAGAAGGGCATCCATGCATACGTGATAAACCTATATTTTATGATGTATTTTGTGCTCAATTTAAGTGATTTATTCAATCCTTCACCCACTTATTCATGTAAATTGCATGGTTTTACTATCCCTTCCTTATTTTATGATATATGTGAAAAACATGTTTCCTATTTTTAAAAATATTAATTTTAATTACCCTTTACTATCATTCGATGCCGTGATTTGTGTGTTAAGTATTTTCAGGTCTCATAGGGCAGGAATGGCTTAAGGGATAGAAAGGAAACATACAAAAATGGAAGGAAAGTACAAAAATGGAGTTTTAAAGAAAAAGGCAGCGACGCAAACGGATGGACGACGCGAACGCGTGCCTAGTGCAAAAATGCAACGACGCAAATGCGTAGATGATGCGGACGCGCGCCTTGAGCAGAACGCAATTGACGCGTACGCGTGACCGACGCGTACAAATGACAAGGAAAACTCCCAGATGACGTGAACGCGTGACCCACGCGAACACGTGACAGGCGCAACGTACAGGAATCTGCAGAAAACACCCCCAGCGATTTCTGGACCCTTTTTCGGCCCAATTCCAAACCAGAAACACAGAATATAAGCCAGAGAATGGAGGAATCAAAGGATATACGTAGAACAACATTCAATATTCACAATTTTTAGGATTAGATGTATTTTTAGAGAGAAAGGTTCTCTCCTCTCTCTTAGGATTTAGGATTTCTCTTAGGATTAGGATTTCATCTTCTTCAATTATAGGTTCAATATTCCTTTTACTTTATATTTCTCTTCTGCTTTTAGATACTCTAATGCTTTTATTTGTTAATTACTTATGTTGCCAAATTGGCTTATGAACTTTCCATGTTAGGATTTGAATTTGTGTTTAAATGCAATTTGAGGTATTTCAGATTAATGATTGTTCTATTTATGATGCTTTCAATTCAAATTAGAATTATTTTCTCCTTTTGGCTTTGGTTAAGTAATTTATAACACTTGAGTTATCAACTCAGCTGTTGATTGAAATTGGAATTCTTTGCTGGTTAATTTGCACTCCAATAACTCTAGTCTCTCCATAGGAGTTGACTAGGACCTGAGGATCAAATCAATTTGTCTACTTGACTTTCCTTTGTTTAGCAAGGGTTAATTACAGTGGGAGCAGAATCCAATCTCTTCACACCTGATAAGGATAACTAGGATAGGACGTCCAATTCTTATACCTTGCCAAGAGATTTTATTATTATTAATTTATTTTTCTTGTCATTTAAATTACTTGTTCCCTATTTCAAAAACCCAAAAATATATTGTTTTACATAACCAATAATAAATCATACCTCCCTGCAATTCCTTGAGAAGACGACCCGAGGTTTAAATACTTCGGTTATAAATTTTATTGGGTTTTGTTACTTGTGACAACCAAAATTTTGTACGAAAGGATTCTCTATTGGTTTAGAAGCTATACTTACAACGCGATTAATTTTATAAAATTTCTTTACTAAACAGAAATCCGATCGTCATGGCGCCGTTGCCGGGGAATTGCAAACGTGTGCCTTATTATTGGTTATTGTAATTATTTTCTTTTACCTGTTTATTTATTTTTATTTTTGTTTTTAATTTTTATTAGTCACTATTAATTCTCACCCATATCACTTTGAGTTTGGTTCCAATGCTGTTGCAAGGAATGGAAATTATAACAGGAACATGCATCAAGGTCAAAATAATCAGAGATGGACGGAGCCTTGAGGATCTGATCAAACCTTTGGGCAACAACACCCTCCAAACTACCATGGACGACGACCATTCAACAATGCATGTAGAGACAATAGTTATGGTGGACCCTTCCGTGATAACCATCACCCACCAAATTACTATAGTCAGAAACCATTCCGAGGTGCATACCAAGATGATATATATGGTGGAACCACTTGTAATTACCGACAAGCCCCGCCATATGACTATGAACCACCTCCTCAACACAGCTTTGAACCACCACATTCACAAGCCAACTACCACTATTCACCTCCATATGACCCTAACCTTTATCCACCCCAATTCCAACCCAATTACTCCCAAGAACCACCACCTTCCTATGCACCATGTCCATATCCATCACCCCAAGAAACAAGGGAGCAACTCAAGGAAACATTTAAAAAATTTCATGCCACACTTCACCAATTGAATCAAGCGATAAATAGACTACCTTCCCGACGTTCGGACACTCAAGGAACCCCATGGCTTCATATGGGAAATCTAATGAAGAACGCAACATGAAGGAGATACTAGAAACCCCACTGGATAGTACAGAGCATGATTTTGTACTGGAACAAGTGGAGGAAGCTGAAATTATCGAAGAAGAAGAATTGGTTGAAGACTTAGGAGATGCTGAACCCCATGGGAATCCAGAATTGAGGAGAATTTCGTCAAGAATTTTGCAGTTGATGCTAAGGAGGATAGTGCACAACCCCCAAAGAAGGAATCTTATGAAAAGCTAGACGGAACAACTCCAGAGGCGAGTTTCCTTGACAATGATAATGATTCAAATCCTCCTAGTAATGAACTTGCATCTGCAAGTGAATTCTTTGAGATGGGAGAATCTTCCCCAAGTGACTACGAAGATGATGCGGAGGTAGACTTTTCGCAACCTCCAACTTATGATTTGAGTGATGAGGAAGATATCGAAGACTTTGATCATGACATGGTTACAGCTGAAGAAAATTGCAAAGAAGTGGAAGAATTCACAGAAGAACACAAGGGAGAAGAGCTTGCAAAACCACTAGAAACACATATCCCGAGGCCATTACCACCCAATACTAAATTTAAGTGGGTAAAATCCTTAGCTTTTATCTTTACTTTTTCACTTGAATATGGTTTGCTTGAAATAGATGGTCAGCTTAGAGCTCTTTGCGGCTTTAAGAGTAAAAGGGAAATGGTTCGTGCTCAAGGTTGGTATGCAAGATTTAATAAGGTTCCACGCTTCAATCTGAAGTGTAAGGATTGGTTTCGAGTTCGATTGAATGGGTCTCGGAAAATGTTTGGTCATATTGGTGAGAATGCAACTTCCAAACCGCCCGGCTAAAAAAGTAAAAATCGAGACAAAGGCGGATGTAAAAGCAAGGTTTGGGATCCTGGAATCTATTCTGACATTCAATATCCTGGGAACCTGAGAACCTGTTTGAATTTACTCAAGGGCTTTACATGCCTAGTTTGGGACCCCGGAGGCTGTTGGCATTCCAAACAGTGGTGGAGATTTTTGGATGAATTCAAGCACAAGCCACCATAACAAAGGACTCCCCAAATGTCCAACTTAAGGACTTTAACTAAAAGTGCTAGGTGGGAGACAACCTACCATGGTATGATCGTTCCTCTTTCAATTTTATTTTGTTTTGTTTGTTTTTATTTTATTTTATTTTCATTGAACCTGGAATTATTCATAGCATCTACATTAGCATTGGATATTGCATACTGCATAATTGCATTAAAAAAAATCATCCCACGCGAGCGCGCAGGCCACGCGTGGGCGTCGAATGAAAATCGGCGTAAAGATCCAACGCCCAGAAAGTTAGGCTGAAATCGTGCGGCTGGTGTGCCTTTAGCACAAATTGGCCCACGCATTCGTGTCCCTGACGCGAACACGTCACTTGCACGACAAACATCCCACGCGAAAGCGTGAGTGACGCGTACGCATCGCGTGGATTTTATGGACCCCATTGGAAACAGAGATTTGTGCCAAAATGACGCTGGAACTGTGCGTTTAGCACAGTTTTCAGCAACGCGTTCGCGTGCTCCACGCGTACGTGTCCCTTACCTTTTTTCTAATTCATGCGATCGCATCAACACCCTTTTCGCCCAAATCACGCGATCACGTGGATTCAAAAATATTAACCCTCCCATTCACGCAAAACCCTACCCATCGCGTCACCCAAACCCCCGCGCCACCACCAGCCACCACAACACAACCCTCACCCCCTTCTCTCTTCCCCCCTTCACCCTCATCCACCCACAACCACCAAACCGCCCCTGCCCCCACCACAGACCACCACCGCTCTGCCACCCATCGCCGCTGCGTCACCACCATACCGCCATCATCTCTCTGAGCCTAATTTCTGTTTCTACACACCAGGTTCCGCCGAACACCGATTTTGTTTTCTAATTAGTCAGTTAGTTGCATATTTTACAGTTTTTGTTCGAAATAGGATAGTTATAGATGCATGATTGTAGTGGATTCTAAGTGGTTAGGTAGCTAGGATGTGGTTAGTGGATTTAGGCCTGATAATTGAACCGTTCGTGCTACCTATTTTTATCTGATTCGCAATTCTGAATATGCTGTGATGATTCTGTTCATATGTTGCTCTTTATATTTGATGTTGTTGTTAAACTGTTCTTTAATGTTCTTACTATTTGTTAATCTTTTCAGCACTATTTACTTTCATATGAACTGATTTTTTCTGCTGTTTACTACCCGGAAACATCCAATTTTAGCCGAAATGCTGCCCAAATTTTCTGCAAATTTATGGTTCAATCTATCCCCATTCATGTATTGGTTTGATATTCAGTGTTTTGCATTACTTGGCTACAACCAAACCAATTCATGAATGCACGGGCTATCATTCTTATCCCTCTTAGTTCCCTGCGTAATAAATTGCTTATTGATGAATTCATTCTCATTTTAAACTTACTTTATCTATAGGAATTATCATCAATAAACTGCAATCCTTGCTTGAATATGAGTTGATTATTCTTCAAGTTTGTGAATTTCTTTGTAACTAGGAAAACCATTCTCATGCCACTGACTTTAACTTCCTTTTTAACTCCTAACCAGTTTAGCTTTCTAACTTCTCTTTTTAGTTTTTACCTAACTACTTTAACTTTCTAACTCAAGGCATGATTACTTTTTTTTCCTAATTAACTTGAATTCCACTTCTATTATATTTCGGATTGTGATTTTTACTCTCAGACTTTTAACTCGAATTCAATCCAAAATGTACATATATTTACCTCATTTCATGCTTCAATTGCTCTTTTGCCTTTATGCTTACATTGACAAAATCCTACTTGCCTACTTGTTTTCCTGCTTTAGTTCTTCAATTATATCCTGCTACTTCTGCTTTTCAGGATGTCTGATCCCAAAAGTAAGGGAAAAGGCAAGGCAACTACAGGCAAACGGAAAATAGGAGAATCTTCTACCTCTATCCTGGATATCCTTCACAATGATTCCTGGCGGAAAAAGAACTTTACCCCGCAGGAAAAGGCTGACCAGCTCCTCACTGCCACAGATCAAGTCAAATTTGTAAACAGATACTGTGAGCTAAAGTTTCCAGTGTTTGCCACTTCCAGGACCTCTACCTGGAGAGAACTCTTAAAATTCCAGAAGAACTCACCCAGTACACTTCCAAACAGATAAAACAAAGAGGCTGGTTCTTCATGGAAAGGAACTTGCAGAGGTCAATGCATCCTGGGTCAGAGAATTTTACTGTAACTATTTCAAGACCTCCCTGGATGCAGTGCACCTCAGAGGGAAACAGATTTTAGTCACTGAGGAAGCTATTGAGGATATCCTCCGGCTTTAGCCTAAGTCAGATCAGCCTGACGGTTACCAAAAGGCTGAAGAGGATATGCGATACATGAGATTTGACTGGGATGCAGTCAAGCAGAGAATAGCCCTTGATCCTACTACCCCATGGGTCATGGAAAAGAATACAATGATGCCTAAGGAAATCAAGCTGATATCTTTGAATGATGAGGCTCGGCTTTGGCAGCAAATCCTGAGTAATTACGTGATGCCAAGCACTCATGAGACAGAAGTTCTCGCTGCTATGATCACCCTCATCTGGTGTGTGATGGAGGGTAAGGACCTGTATCTTCCACGTTTCATCAGGTATTATATGGCCAGGGTCCATGTCAGAGGCACTCTCCCTTTTCCTTATCTGATCACCCAGCTAGGCCGCCGAGCTGACGTGCCTTGGGAGCTTGCTGATGAGAAGCCAACTGCTGCAGACTGCAAGAAGATCATTTCTCACAGCAGGAAGTTTCTGGCATTAGGGTACAGACCTCCTTTTCTCACTGCCTTGGGTGAGGCAGCCACATCTTCAAATGCCCCTTCTGCATCCATTGCTGCACCAGCCCCATCCACTGCACCTCCACCTGCTTTTGAGCCCATGTATCATCTGGTGCACCGCCTCTTCGCACGCCTGGATCGTATGGAGCGTCGCCACAAGCGACGCTATGAGCACCTAAAGTTGATGATCCAATCCGGCAGCGACATCCCCTCCGATCCTGACACCACTTCTGAGCCATCTGATGTGGAGGCGGATGATAATAAGGAGGAGGCACACGCCCAGGCTGAGCAGGGAGGACCTGAGCAGGCTGCACCACACCATGAGGAGCCCCACCAGATCCAGGCCACAGATCCAGAGATTCCTCTATAGACAGAGCCTTCGCTTCAGCAGGCAGCTTGGTATGCATTGTAGAGTGGTCCTTGCCCATGATATCTTGGAGGGTGTTGTTGCCTAAAGGGTTGATCAGAGTCTCTTGGCTCCATCCATCTTTGATTGCTTAGACCTTGATGCATATTCCTGTTATAGTTTCCACTCCTTTTAACAAATTCAGAACCAAACTCAAAGCAAGAGGGGTGAGAATTCATAGTAGCTAATAGAAATAAAAGAGAAAAACAAAAACAAATAAACAAGTAAAAGAAAAATATTTACAATAACCAATAATAAGGCACACGTTTGCAACTCTCCGGCAACGGCGCCATTTTTGAAGAACGGAAGATTGACGGTTTAGAATCCAGAATAAATTTTCGTTGTAAGTATAGTTTCTAAACCAAGCAATCATCCTTTCTTACAAACGTTTTGGTTGTCACAAGTAACAAACCCAATAAAATTTATAAACCAAAGTATTCAAACCTCGGGTCGTCTTCTCAAGGAATTGCAGGGAGGTGTTCTTATTATTAGTTATGGAAAACAGTGTTTTGGGTTTTGAAAGGTTTGAACAAGGAAAATAAGTTGCAGGAATTAATAAATTAATATCTAATAAAACCCTTGGCAGGGTATGAAAATTCGGAAGTCCTATCCTAGTTATTCTTATGAGAATTGAGTTTAATCCCACTTAGTTAACCTTTCCGAAAGCAAGGGAAAGTCAAGTTGACTAATTAGTTAGATCCCCAAGTCCTAGCCAACTCCTAAGGAAAGACTAGAGTTAGTAGAATTCAATTCAATTAGCAAACATAACAATCAATCACGATAAGTTTGATAACTCAAGAACCTCCAGTTAATCAATTAAAGCCAAGAATATAAAAAAGCTAAATAAGAATCATAAATATGAAATACTTCAATTTGTATCAAATAAAGAAAATCCTAACATGAATGGTTCATAAGCCAATTTGGTAACATAAATAATTAAATAAAAGCATTAAAGTATCTGAAAGTAAAAGAGAAATATAAAGTAAAAGGAATATTGAACCTGAGAGGAAGTTGAAATCCTAAATCCTTTAAGAGGAATCCTAATCCTAAAACCTAAGAGAGAGGAGAGAACCTCTCTCTCTAAAAACTACATCTAAAATATGAAAAGTGAATATCTGAAAATCTCTTCCATGAATGGATGTATTTCTCCACTTTATAACCTCTAATCTGTGTTTTCTGGACTTGGATCTAGGCCAAAAAGGCTTCAGAAATCGCTGGGAGCGTCTTCTGCAGTTTCTGGTGCGTGGCGTCTGTCACGCGTCCGCGTGGATCACGCGGTCACGTCATCTGGGAGTTTTCCTTGTCACGCGTTCACTTCGGTCACGCGTACGCGTCATTTGTGTTCTGCTCAAGGCACGCGTCCGCGTCAGTCACGCGTTTGCGTCGCTGCCTTTTCGCACTAGGCACGCGGCCGTGTCATCCATGCATTCGCGTCATTGCCCTTTTCTTCAAAACTCTATTTTTGTGCTTTCCTTCCATTTTTATATGTTTCCTTTCCATCCTTTAAGTCATTCCTGCCCTATAAAGCCTGAAAGCACTCAACACACAAATCACGGCATCGAATGGTGATAAATGATAATTAATTTTAATATTTCTAAAGCATAGGAAACATGTTTTTCACATATATCACATAATAAGGAAGGGAAAGTAAAACCATGCAATTTACATGAATAAGTGGGTGAAAGATTGAATAAATCACCTAAATTGAGCACAAAATACATCATAAAATATGGGTTTATCAATCTCCCCACACTTAAACAATAGCATGTCCTCATGCTAAATCCAAGAAAAAGGGTAAAGTTAGAATGGGAGAATCTCATGCAATGCATTCTATTCTAAATGCAACTACCTAAATGAGCAATGCAATTCTAGTTATTATTCACTTGTATATAAAGCTTACATGTAGTTAAATTAATTCATATCCTCAAGGAATCATATATGCATAGCCAACCCCTAGATAATGTTAAAGCACTTTTACAATTGAGATGGGTAAAAATATTTCACAAACTTGCAAGACAATTAACAATTAAGTAGAGATATATGGTGATGAGCTATTGAACCCTCACTGGATTTTGTGTTTACTCTCTAGTCACTCAGTGTTTATTGGGTTATTCACTCTGTTCTTTTTCTATCCTTGCTTTCTAAAACTTTGTTCTTCATCTAACCAATCAACAAATATGGAATACAGACATACACAAAATCATAAGGTCTTTTTCAAGGTTGTAATGGGCCCAAGGTAAAGGTAAGGGTATATGTATAAGGCTAAGTGAGCAGATAAGTGAATCTTTGATTAGTCTAAGATCTCACCTAACATACATACTTTATATAATTTTAAAGTTCCTTTACCTATTTACCCAAATTTTCCCACTTTGTATTGCAAACTCATGCATTAATTTTAATTTTGTCCCATGTGCATTGATTCTTTTTATTTTGCAATTGGGAAAAAAAATTTTAAATCATCAATGCACATGGTAATTCAATTGTTTTGATTTCACATGAGCATGCTTCCCAAATTTTTATTTTTGAAACAACTTATTCTTTTTAAATTCCTACTTTGTTTCTATCATCCCATGTTCCCATAAAATTTTTCACACTTAAATAATACACAATTTCTATCTTAAGCTAACCAAGGATTCAACTTGGGATTTTTATTTTATTTTTCTGCTTAAGGCTAGTAATGTGGTTTATAGAACAAGAGGGAATTTAAAAGCTAAAGGGGGCTAACAAAGGTGATGTAAAAGGTAGGCTAATTTGGGATAAGTGAGGGAAAATTCAAATTATGGCCTCAATCATTTCTTGGTATGTATCTATACTCTATATTGGACATATAGATTAAAACAAAGTAAAGAACATCAGAATGAAAAAAGAAGGGCAAAACACACAGGAATAAAATTTATGGTTTGAATGTAACCATACAATTAAGCTCAAAACTCACAGGCTGTGTGTTCTCTAGCTCAAAAATCATATATCAGTTATACATGTCATGCAAGTAGAAATCAAGAGTTCCTATTATTCTCGATGTGAATATTAGGGTGGCTTTTAAAATCTTAGTGTTCCTCCTTGATGAAATGTTGTTAACTAA
This sequence comes from Arachis ipaensis, assembly GCF_000816755.2. Lineage (NCBI taxonomy): Eukaryota > Viridiplantae > Streptophyta > Magnoliopsida > Fabales > Fabaceae > Arachis > Arachis ipaensis. The sequence goes on along the minus strand of NC_029787.2, from coordinate 104,780,193 downwards.
CTAACATGTAATGCTATATATACAAGGTGTGTGGATTGTTTTAAATTACTAAAGCTTCTAGTTTACTTCCTTTTATTTTTAATTGAACCAAACTATTATATGCTAAAGGGGTAAACTATACTAATTAATCCACATATTCTATAACTAATAAGTTTAGAATTACAAACTAAACTAAATGTCTAAGGTATAAACTAAAGTGCAAAATGCGGAAATAAAGTAAAAATATAGCAAAAGAACAATGTGCAAGTACAGAAGAAAATAAAAATACAGAAAAATAAACAAAATAAGATTAAAAAAGAGATTCTGTAGTGGTTCACCAAAAAGATAGGCCAGGGATGGTGACCTCCCCACACTTAAAATATAGCATCATCCTCGATGCTCACTCAAGCTGGGTGTGAAGGAGTGTCATCACAAGAAGGATGGGCTGCTGGAGTCTCTGTGGTGGCCTGAGGGTCTGCAGAATGGATAAGTGTAGGAGGATCTGTCTGCTGCAGTAGAGGCGCTGACTGTAGAGGGATCTCTGGGTCTGTGGCCTGAATCTGGTGTGGCTCCGCATGCTGTGGTGCAGCCTGCTCTGGTCCTGCCTGCTCAGCCTTTCTCTGTGCATGTGTCTCCTCCTCATGCTCGTCCGCCTCCTCCTCAGATGGCTCTGATGGTGTGTCAGGCTCGGAGGGATGTCGCCGCCAGATCGGATCATCAACTTGAGGTGCTCATAGCGTCGCTTGTTGCGATGCTCAGATCTCTCATATCGCCGCTGGTTGCGGCGCTCCATCTGGTCCAGCTGCTGAAATAAGCGGTGCACGAGGTGGTAAACAGGCTCTGAGGCAGGTGGAGCTGCAGTGGTGGTACCTGGTGCAGAAGTGGATAAAGAAGGGGCAGCTGAAGGTGTGACGGTCTCATCAGAAGTGGTGAGGAATGGTGGCTGGGAGTGGTGGTGGTTGGGTGGAGGGAAGAGAGGGAGCAGAGGGGAGTTGGGGGAGGAGAATGGTGACGCGGGGGGGTAGGGTTTCGCGTGGTTGGGGTTAGTGATTTTGAATCCACACGAACGCGTGGAGCACGCGATGGCGTGGCTAGGGTGAAATGGGATTGACACGGTCGCGCGATTGACGCGATCGCGTGGGTTTGGGTAAAAGATGGATGACGCGGACGCGTGAGGCACGCGACCGCGTCGCTGAAATTTGTGCTAGACGCACACTTCCAGCGTCGTCTCAGCGCAACTCTCTGTCTCCATTTAGGGGGCCATAATATCCACGCGATGCGGACGCGTCGCTCACGCTTTGGCATGGGATGAGTGTTTTGCAAGTGACGCGTTCGCGTCAGGCATGCGAACGCGTGGCCCGTTTTGTGCTAGACGCACACCAGTCGCATGATTCCAGCCCAGATTTCTAGGCGTTGGATCTTTACGCCGATTACTAGGTCATGCGTTCACGTGAGTGACGCAGACGCGTGGGAGGTATTGTTTTCGCAACTGACGCGAACGCGTAAGCGACGCGGTCACGTGGAACAATTTGTGCCAAAGGCACGCCTCCAGCCACGCTTTCGCGTGACTTTCTGTTCACTTTCTTTTTCTTCCTAATGCACTTGTGACGCGGACGCGTTAGCGACGCTTACGCGTCGCGTGAATTTTTTTTTTGTAATTATGCAGTATGCAATGCTGATGCAAATGCTATGAATAATATTCAGGTTCAATGAAAATAATATAATATAAAAACAAACAAAACGAAATAAAATTGAAACAGGAACGATCATACCATGGTGGGTTGTCTCCCACCTAGCACTTTTAGTTAAAGTTCTTAAGTTGGACATTTGATGAGCTTCCTATTATGGTGGCTTATGCTTAAATTCATCCACAAATCTCCACCAATGTTTGGAATGCCAACAGCCTCCGGGGTCCCAAACTAGGCATGTAAAGCTTCTGAGCAGCTTCAAACAGATTCTCAGGCTCCCGGAGTGATGAATGTCAGAATATTTTCCAGGATCCTAAACTTTGTTTTTAAATCCGCCTTCGTCTTGATCTATATTCTTCCATCCGGGCGGTTTAGAAGTTGTATTCTCACCAAGATGACCAAACGTCTTCCGAGATCCATTCAATTGAACTTGGTACCAATCCGTGCACTTCGAATTGAAGCATGAAATCTTATTGAATCTTACACACCAGCTCTGAGCACGAGCCATTTCCCTCTTACTCTTAAAGCCGCAGAGAGCTGTAAGCTGGCCATCTGTTTCAAGCAAACCATATTCAAGTGGAAAAGTAAAGATAAAGGTTAAGGATTGTACCCACTTGAAGCTTGCATTAGGTGGTAATGGCCTTGGGATAGGTGTTTCCAGTGGTTCTGTAAGCTCTACTCCCTTGTATTCTTCTGTGAATTCCTCCACTTTTTTGCAAAATTTTTCAACAGCAACTGCATCCTGATCAAAGTCTTCTATGTCTTCCTCGTCACTCAAGTCATAAGCTGGAGGTTGAGAGAAATCTACCTCGACATCATCTTCGTATTCACTTGGATGAGGTTCTTCAGGCTCAAGGAGTTCAGTTGCAGATGTAAGTTTATGACTAGGAGAGCTTGATTCATGATCATCACTGCCTATGGAATCAATTTCTTGATCTGTTCTGTCCAATTTCTCACAGGGTATATGCTTCGGAGGTTGTGCGCTATCCTTCCTGGCATCAAATTCGAACTTCTCAGCGGAATCCTTTACAATTCTCGATTCCCATGGAGGTTCACCATCTCCTAAATCTTCAACCACTTCTTCCTCTACAACTATCATGGCTTCCTCCACTTGTTCCAATACAAAGCCATGCTCCTCATTGTCCCAAATTCAGAACCAAACTCAAAGCGAGAGGAGTGAGAATTCATAGTAGCTAATAGAAATAAAAGAGAAAAACAAAAACAAATAAACAAGTAAAAGAAAAATATTTACAATAACCAATAATAAGGCACACGTTTGCAACTCTCCGGCAACGGCGCCATTTTTGAAGAACGGAAGATTGACGGTTTAGAATTCAGAATAAATTCCCATTGCAAGTATATTTTCTAAACCAAGCAATCATCCTTTCTTACAAACGTTTTGGTTGTCACAAGTAACAAACCCAATAAAATTTATAAACCAAAGTATTCAAACCTCGGGTCGTCTTCTCAAGGAATTGCAGGGAGGTGTTCTTATTATTAGTTATGGAAAACAGTGTTTTGGGTTTTGAAAGGTTTGAACAAGGAAAATAAGTTGCAAGAATTAATAAATTAATATCTAATAAAACCCTTGGCAAGGTATGAAAATTCGGAAGTCCTATCCTAGTTATTCTTATGAGAATTGAGTTTAATCCCACTTAGTTAACCTTTACGAAAGCAAGGGAAAGTCAAGTGGACTAATTAGTTAGATCCCCAAGTCCTAGCCAACTCCTAAGGAAAGACTAGAGTTAGTGGAATTCAATTCAATTAGCAAACATAACAATCAATCACGATAAGTTTGATAACTCAAGAACCTCCAGTTAATCAATTAAAGCCAAGAATATAAAAAAGCTAAATAAGAATCATAAATCTGAAATACCTCAATTTGTATCAAATAAAGAAAATACTAACATGAATGGTTCATAAGCCAATTTGGCAACATAAATAATTAAATAAAAGCATTAAAGTATCTGAAAGTAAAAGAGAAATATAAAGTAAAAGGAATATTGAACCTGAGAGGAAGTTGAAATCCTAAATCCTTTAAGAGGAATCCTAATCCTAAAACCTAAGAGAGAGGAGAGAACCTCTCTCTCTAAAAACTACATCTAAAATATGAAAAGTGAATATCTAAAAATCTCTTCCATGAATGGATGTATTCCTCCACTTTATAACCTCTAATCTGTGTTTTTTGGACTTGGATCTGGGCCAAAAGGGCTTCAGAAATCGCTGGGAGCGTCTTCTGCAGTTTCTGGTGCGTGGCGTCTGTCACGCGTCCGCGTGGATCATGCGGTCGCGTCATCTGGGAGTTTCCTTGTCACGCGTTCGCTTCGGTCACGCGTACGCATCATTTGCGTTCTGCTCAAGGCACGCGTCCGCGTCAGTGACGCATTCACGTCGCTGCCTTTTCGCGCTGGGCACGCGGCCGCGTCGTCCATGCGTTCGCGTCGTTGCTCTTTTCTTCAAAACTCCATTTTTGTGCTTTCCTTCCATTCTTGTATGTTTCCTTTCCATCCTTTAAGTCATTCCTACCCTATAAATCCTGAAAGCACTCAACACACAAATCACGGCATCGAATGGTAATAAAGGATGATTAATTTTAATATTTCTAAAGCATAGGAAACATGTTTTTCACATATATCACATAATAAGGAAGGGAAAGTAAAACCATGCAATTTACATGAATAAGTGGGTGAAGGATTGAATAAATCACCTAAATTGACCACAAAATACATCATAAAATATGGGTTTATCAGTCGCCATCTCTAGCGTACTTTATTTTGGTGAACCACTTTTCAGACTCTCTTTTTATCCTATTTTTTATTTTTCTGTATTTTTATTTTATTTTTATTTTAACTTATCTTATTTATCTTTCAGTACTTGCACATTTTGCTGTATTTTCACTTTATTTCTACATTTTGCACTTTAGTTTATATATATCCTAGATATTCAGTTTAGTCTAGTTGTAATTTTAGTTATTAAGTTGTGATATAGAATATATAGATTAATTAGTTTAGTTTACCCTTTTAGCATACAATAAATTGGGTTAATTGAAAATAAAAAGAGTAAACTAAAAACTTTAGTATAACAGAATCACAACAATCCACACACTCTATATATATAGCAATAATTGATTGGTTAATTTACACAATATTTTTTAAGGAAGAACACTAAGATTTTAAGAGCCACCCTAAGATTCACATTGAGAATAATGGGAACCTTTGATCTCTACTTGCATGACATACATAACTGATATATAGTTTTTGAGCCAAAGAACACACAACCTGTGAGTTTTTGAGCTTATTTGTATGGTTACATTATTTAACCATAATTATTTCATTCTTGTGTGTTCGCCCTTCTTTTTTTATTCTGGTGATCTTTACTTTGTTTTAATCTATATGTCCAATATAGAATATAGATACATACCAAGAGATGATTGAGGCCATCATTTAAATTTTTCCTCACTTATCCCAAATAAGCTTACCTTTTACATCACCCTTGTTAGCCCCCTTGAGCTTTTAATTCCCCCTTGTTCTATAACCACATTACTAGCCTTAAGCAGAAAAACAAATTAAAAATCCCAAGTGGAATACTTGGTTAGCTTAAGATAGAGATTGTGTATCCACTAAGTATGGGGAAACGTGAGAACATGGGTTGATAGGAAAGGATTAAAATAATAAAATAATCAGGATTTTGGGAGCATACTCATATGAAACCAAAATAAATAAAAATACTATGTGCATTGATATATGCTTACATTTCAGTTTAAAAAAATCCTTTTTATATAGATAAATAAGGGGACAAAATTACCCCAATAATAAGTTTAGTGAAGAAATCAATGCACATGAGATAAGAATCAAAATTGAAATTGGTACATGAGTATGTATTAAGAAAGTGAAAAATTGGGAATCCCAAGAAAGTTATAAATTATAGAATATGTATATGTTAGGTGAGATCTTAGACTAATCAAGGATTCACTTTGTTAGCTCGCTTAGCCTTATATATATACCCTTACCCTTACCGTGCCCCATTACAACCTTTAAAAGACCTCATGGTTTTTGTATGTATATATTCAATATTTGTTGATTGGTTAGATGAAGAACAAATTTTTAGAAAGCAGGAATAGAAAAGAATAGAGTGGTTAACCCCAAACACTGAGTGACTAGAGAGTAAACACAAATCCAGTGAGGGTTCAATAGCTCATCACCATATATCTCTGCTTAATTGTTAATTGTCTTGCAAGTTTGTGAAATATCTTTACCCAACTCAATTGTGAAAGTACTTTAACATGATCTAGTTTGGCAATGCATATATGATTCCTTGAAAATATGAAACAAATTAACCACATGTAAGCTATATATATATATAGGTGGGTGATAATTAAAATTGCATGATTCATGTAGATAGTTTGCATTTAGAATAGATTGCATTGCATGAGATTCCATCATTCTAACTTCACCCTTTCTCTTGGATTTAGCATGAGGACATGCTATTGTTTAAGTGTGGGGAGGTTGATAAACTCATATTTTATGAAGTATTTTGTGCTTAATTTAAGTGATTTATTCAATCTTTCACCCACTTATTCATGTAAATTGCATGGTTTTACTTTTCCTTCCTTATTTTATGATATATGTGAAAAACATGTTTCCTATGCTTTAAAAATATTAATTTTAATTACCCTTTACTGTCATTCGATGCCGTGATTTGTGTGTTAAGTATTTTTAGGTCTCATAGGATAGGAATGGCTTAAGGGACAGAAAGAAAACATACAAAAATGGAAGAAAAGCACAAAAATGGAGTTTTGAAGAAAAGGGCAGCGACGCGAACGCATGGATGACGCGAACACATGCCTAGAGCAAAAAAAGGGCAGCGACGCGAACGCATGGAAGACGCGAACGCGTGCCTAACACAAAAATGCAACGACGCGAACGCGTAGATGACGCGGACGCGCGCCTTGAGCAGAACGTAATTGACGCGTACGCGTGACCGACGCGTACGCATGACAAGGAAAACTCCCAGATGACGCGAACGCGTGACCCACACGAACGCGTGACAGACGCCACGTACAGGAATCTGCAAAAAATGCCCTCAGTGATTTCTGAACCCTTTTTCGGCCCAATTCCAAACCAGAAACACAGAATATAAGCCATAGAATGGAGGAATCAAAGGATATACGTCATTCAATATTCACAATTTTTAGGATTAGATGTAGTTTTAGAGAGAGAGGTTCTCTCCTCTCTCTTAGGATTTAGGATTTCTCTTAGGATTAAGATTTCATCTTCTTCAATTACAGGTTCAATATTCCTTTTATTTTATATTTCTCTTCTGCTTTTAGATACTCTAATGCTTTTATTTGTTAATTACTTATGTTGCCAAATTGGCTTATGAACTTTCCATGTTAGGATTTGAATTTATGTTTAAATGCAATTGAGGTATTTCAGATTAATGATTGTTCTGTTTATGATGCTTTCAATTCAAATTAGAATTATTTTCCCCTTTTGGCTTTGGTTAAGTAATTTATAACACTTGAGTTATCAACTCAGCTGTTGATTGAAATTGGAATTCTTTGCTGGTTAATTTGTACTCCAATAACTTTAGTCTCTCCATAGGAGTTGACTAGGACCTGAGGATCAAATCAATTTGTCCACTTGACTTTCCTTTGTTTAGCAAGGGTTAATTAAAGGGGGAGCAGAATCCAATTCTCTTCACACCTGATAAGGATAACTAGGATAGGACGTCCAGTTCTTATACGTTGCCAAGAGATTTTATTATTATTAATTTATTTTTCTTGTCATTTAAATTACTTGTTCCCTATTTCAAAAACCCAAAAATATATTGTTTTACATAACCAATAATAAATCATACCTCCCTATAATTTCTTGAGAAGACGACCCGAGATTTAAATACTTCGGTTATAAATTTTATTGGGTTTTGTTACTTGTGACAACCAAACTTTTGTATGAAAGGATTCTCTGTTGGTTTAGAAGCTATACTTACAACGCGATTAATTTTATAAAATTACTTTACTAAACAGAAATTCGATCGTCAATACGCGTCTGTCACGCATGCGCATGGGTTGAGGTGAAATGGACACGACGCATACGCGTGGGTCACGCGTACGCGTGCACGGCAGACCAGAGAGGGGACGCGTATGCGTGAGGCACGTGTACGCATGGGTTGACTTTGTGCCTCGGGCACAATGTTCGCGCGATGCAGGCGCAACTCTCGGGGTTTTGGCTGGGAGGTAAAAATTTGCAATCCACGCGTACGCGTGGGTGACGCGTGCACGTGGATGCTCGAAAATCCTTGGGGCACGCATACGCGTGGGTTGGTGCTCTGTTTTTCAAAATTTTCATGTTTTTGCACCAAACCAAGCATTCCAAACCTCCAAACAGCTACTAAAATACCATAAAACCTTATTTAACATACCAAACTACCAAACAAACTCAACAAATCAATCAAAACAAGAAATTTCAACTAATTTTACCAATATTTACAAAAGAGAAAATGAAAAGATTTTACCATGGTGGGGTGTCTCCCACCTAACACTTTTATTTATTGTCCTTAAGTTGGACTTATGAGGAGCTCCTCTCAAGGTGGCTTGTGCTTAAATTCTTCTTGGAACTCCCACCAATGCTTGGTTCTCCATTGCGCTCCAAGATTTCTCATGAGTTGCACCAAATTTTGATGGGGTTCTTCACAAACCATGGGCTCCCAAAGTGGATCCTCATGTATTCCCGGATCCCATATCTTGTTTTTACACCCATCTTCAAGTTGACTATCATTAATCCATGTGGGTGGTAAGCAAGGTAAATTCTCAATTAAGTGCCCAACAATCCTCCTAGACCCATCTAGTTGAGCACTATTCCATCTTTTATATTTCATTTTTGATGTATCAACCATAATGAGTCTTGATTTACAACGCCAACCACGAAACATCTTTCTCTTACGCTTCATCCCGCAAAGCATCCTAAGTTGACCATCCGTTTCAAGCAAGCCATACTCAAGTGGGACAATAAAGCTAATAGAGATGAATTTTACCCACTCAAGTGAAGGAGTAGATGACAACCTAGGTAAAAAGGCTTCCAAGGATCTTGACAAAGCGTATCCAACTCCCATCCTTCTTCTTCTAAGGACTTCCACCTCTTTACAAGATTCCTCAAATGTAATCCTTTATTCAACAATTTTATCTAAGCCTTTTCCCTTACTCAAATCATAATTGGGAGGATGAGAGAGGTTTACCTCCACAACACTTTCAATTTCACTAGGAGAAGGTTCTTTAAGTTCAAAGGATTCTTCACCACTAAGCCTTGATGCTTGATCTTCATTGCCAAGGGAACTCAACTCTTGCTCTATCCCGTCCAATTCTTCATAAGGGATATACCTTGGGGGTTGTGCACATTCCTCCTTAGCATCAAATTCAATCTTCTTGGAGGGGTTTTCTTCAACTCTAGGTTCCTATGGAGGTTCCGCATCTCCTAGGTCTTCAACCACTTCTTCCTTTTCTTCAACAATTATAGCTTCCTCCAATTGTTCCAACACAAAGTAATATTTCTCATCATCCAATCTCTCCTTCATGCTATGCTCTTCCTTGGATTCTTCACATGTAGCCATGGGAGTACTTTGGGTTCCCAAACATTAGGATGCTAACCGGTTTACCACCTCGTCTAAGGCGGCTGTGAATTATTGTACATCCCTTTTTATTTCCGCTTGCCCTTGAAGAAGAACACCAAGGATGTCATCCATTGGAGGTTGGAGTAGATGAGAGGGTTCATTATATCAGAGGAATGGTTCATAATAGGAAGGTGATTCATTATAGTAAGGATGTAGTGGTTCCATATTCTTCATTTGTTCTTCTTGTTGCTCAACACACTCCAATCCATTGTTCTCAAGTTGAGATTCTACAATCCCCTTCAAACTACCCTCTTCGGTTGCTCTTCCACAATCATCCATGGACATGTGGTATGAGTCCCATACATCTAACTTTTAACAAACGGTTTCTTGAAGCCGATCCATAGTTTCCTTGAGAGATGGACATTGATATTCTTCTATGGAGGGTTGTGGTGGGAGATAGAATTCAGCTTGAGGTTGAAATTTTGCACACATTGGAGGTGGTTCATCTTGGTCATAGTATAGAGGAGGTGGTTCTTGGAAGTATTGAGGTTAGAATGGTAGTGATTCTATATGTGGCTCATATGGCTCAAAAGGTGGTTGGTATGGTGGATATGGGTTAGGGTCATATGGAGGTGTTTGGTAAAAAGGGCTTGTGAGTGTGGTTGAGGGCTATGTTGAGGATATGGCTCATAGGCATATGGTGGTGGTTCTTGAAAGTCACAAGGAGATTCACCATAACCATTAGATTGATATGCATCATAGAATGGCTCTTGTTCATAGTGCATTGGTGGAGGTTGTTGCCAATAGGATTGATCATATGCATATGGCTCCTCCCACCTTTGATTGTCCCATCTTTGATACACATCATCATTGTAGCTTCCATTTCCTATAACATAGTGAGAATCAAACTCATAGCCAAAGTGAGAATTCATAATGAAAAGAGAAAATAGAAACAAAAGCTAATAAGAAAGAATGAAACAAAGTCCTAAAGCTAGCAAAAACTAACAAGCAATCCAAAAATAAAGCTATTCACAATATTCACATATATACAATAACCAATAACATAACACCATTGCAAATTCCCTGGCAACGGCACCATTTTGATGAATAGATTTTTGTGTGGTTTAGAATTTCACAAATGAATTCTCGTTGCAAGTATAGTTTCTAAACCAACAATAATCCTTTCATACAAAAATTTGGTTATCACAAGTAACAAACCCCTATAAAAATAACTGAAGTATTCAAACTTCGGGTCGTTCTCCCTAGGAATTGCAATAAAGTGTTCTTGTTATTGGTTATGAAGTATGTTTAGGGTTTTTGAGGTAATAGACAAGAAATATAAATGGCAAAGGAAATAAACTAACTAACAAAGCTCTTGGCAAGGTATGAGAACTAGAAGTCCTATCCTCATTATCCTCCTTAATTATGACAACAATTGTCCATTACTCTCACTTAGTTAACCTCTAACTATGAAGGAAAGTCAAGTAGATGAATTAACGTGATTCCACAAGTCCTAGCCTAATCATGATGAAAGACTAGCTTTAGTGTCATTCAAGTTAATTAGCAACTTCTAATTATCAATCAACAAAGGAGTTTGATAACTCAAGAGTCACCAATTACTCTACCTAGGCCAAGAGAAACAAAATCTAACTCATAACTAAAAGAGGCATTTCAACAAATACATAGAAGGCAATAAAGGTAAACAACATGAATTGCAAGAATTAAAGAGAGATCTAACTACAAAGGCAATATATCCATAATAGAAAATCAAAGCAACATGAAAAGACATGGAAATCATAAATTGCATTGAAAGAGAAATAGAGATCTACATAAGAATTCATAAAGCAAAAGGAAAATTGAAGCAAGAGAAGAAGTAGATCTAAATCTAAGAAATTAACCTAAACCTAATCCTAATTCTAGAGAGAAGAGAGAGCTTCTCTCTCTAGAAACTAACTTTCCCTTCAAAACTAAACTAAACTAAACTAATGTGATGTAATATGTTGATTCCCCTTCAATCCTTGGGTTAAATAGCATCAGAGATGAGTTGGATTCGGGCATGGGAAGCCCAGAAATCGCCCCCAGCGGATTCACTTTAAGTGGGTCACGTGCGAGCACCGACGGGTGTGCGTGGGTCACGCGTACGCGTCGCTTGACAAATTGCTATCCACGCGTACGCGTCGCCATGCGACCTCACATTCCACGTGCGTGTGTTTGCTACGCGTGCGCGTCGATATCAGCATCCCAAATCCTTGTTTCTTCATGAGCTCTCCACTTGCATGCTTTTCCTCTTCATCCTTTAGATCCATTCCTAGCCTTTCCATCCTGAATTGACTAACAAACATATCAAGGCATCTAGTGGAATCAAAGGTGAATTAATATTGACACATTAAAGGTCTAAAAAGCATGTTTTTACACTTAAGCACAAATTAGGAGACAATCATGAAATCATGCTATTTCATTGAATAAATGTGGGTAAAAGGTCATAAAATCCCCTAAATTAAGCACAAGATAAACCCTAAAAATTGGGTTTATCAATATACCTCATAACCAATAACATAAACACTTCCCTGCAATTCCTTGAGAGACAACCCGGGGTTTAAATACTTCGGTTATTTTTATTGGTTTGCATTGTGACAAACAAATTAAACGTTGACTGAGGATTAATTGTCAGTTTAGAACTATACTTGCAACACGATTTTATTGAAAAATTCTTTGCCGACATTTATCCTCCATCAATAGCAACCAACAGAACAAAGAAAGAAAATCAACATAAAAGTCAAAGATTACAAAGCTCTGAGCATTAATGGTTAAAGAGCCCTACTATGTGTCTGTGGTGTGATTGTTCAAGGATAAGGCTCGGGCGATTAGATCTGAAGGGTGCTTTATCACATGGCAACTTGAACCAACTGGTTCGGAATTGCCGATCGAAAATTCACCATCAAGAGTTCCCTTAAGGCAGAGCATTTAGAAACCTAAAGATGTTCTGGACACGAATGGCAGGGAATTTGAAGTCTTTAACCATATGCTTGTAGTGTGAACGTATCAAAGAGTAGCTCGGCTAATTAGGTCCGATGGGTGACTCATCACCCAGTAACTTGAGCCAACTGGCTCGGGATTACCGATCGAATGCCCACAATCAAGAGTTGCCTTGAGAACGGAGCATTTAGAGTTGTCAACTCAAAAGGCTCTCTGATATGAAAAAAAAAATCTAAGGATCAACCAAAAGTTTAAAGAAGGATCTCATAATACTATCCGAGTCTCAACTTTGAGGAATTATCCATTCCTAGAAAAGCAAGATTCGTTGCAGATAGAAAGTATCCAAGATAATCACAAAGGTTGTTAAACCCCACTTCTCAGGAAGGCATGAACCTCAAGAAAGATTTAACTCCAATCCATCTAATTCAACTCTATTTTCTTTTTTGTTTTCTTTGCTTGCTTGAGGACAAGCAAGAGTTTAAGTTTGGTATTGTGATACATCCGCATCTTTGGTATTTTTCCTTCTTTATTTCAATTGATTTAGTAAGAATTCCTTTTGAATAAGCAATGAGCTTAAGGCTTAAGAAGAACATACTTTGATTAGTTGAATTCATTGATTATAGGGAACTTTGGAAGGAAAGTAACAAAAAATAGAGAAGAAAAGAAGATAGAAAGCAACAAATAAAAAATCTCTATGACAAGCAGAATGCTTTCTGTAATGAACAGAAAGCTCTCTGGAAAGAGAAAGTAGAAGGGCGTGCAACATGGGAAAGACCACGTACCACGTTGGGAAGAAAAGAGTTTTGTTCATAAGCATACATGTGTGCGTACGCACAAGTGTAGACAATTCACTTACCATGCGGACGCATGCAAGCGTGCGTACGCATGACTATGCCTTTTCATGTGGAACGTAGGAGATCTCACATAGGACGCAGCAACCATGCGTACGCATGTATGTATGCATACGCGTGACAAGAAATTTTTGGCCATCATGCGTAAATGCACGACCTTTGGTTCACGTGGTACGTAGATTTCACCATGTACAATGTGAAGAGCCACAATCAAAGGAAAATTGGCTCACGTACAACGTAGCCTTAATTCACGTGGTATGTAAGCTTAACAAAGAGCAAATCAACCCTAAATTGGCTTCACATGGCATGCAAGAACCTCATGTGGTATGTAGGTTTAAGAGCATCTCCAAGGGCTTCAATCAAGGCCAGCCTATCTCCAAGTTTTCAACCCTTTGGATGATCAATCACAAGCCCATCAAGGATGGCATTAATTGAATATTGGAAGTAATTAAGAAAGATATCTTTTCGAAGGAGAAAACAATTATGAAAGAGATTTGATTCTCACTTTAGTTTTCGATTCTTCTTTGAAGTTTGAATTTGAATATGATTTTCTAGGGTTAGTATATAAGGGAAGAGGGTTCTGACCTCTTCTCTTCTTCGGCAGTTTTGAGTTTTTGATAATTAAGGATTTCTTTGAAGAACATGAGAAACTAATTCTCATTGGTTAAGGTTAGGAGCTCTGTTACTTTCATGGATTAATGCAATAGTTTTTCTACCTTTAATTTATGTAATTGATTACTTCTTAAGAAAAGGTTTTCATTCTTCATCTTAAAGGGTTTGAATATGTTGGGAAACAATTCTTCTCTTATTTGAATTCTCTTAACCTCTTGAAAAAGTTGATTAATTGAATTAAGCTTGAAACCAATTCTCACAATTCTTAAGTTTTGAATCTAGACTTGATAAGTGACATCGAATTAACTAAGCTAAATCCTTAGGAATTGTGTGGCTTTATGAATCAGAGAACGCACGTAACTCTTTTCCTGATTAAGTGACTAAGGAATTAATGTTTAATTAGGTTAAAGAGAAATTGAATCACCAAGGGATTGGGATTTGATTATTAATGATTTGCCATGAAAGTATCATTGTATGATTAAGGTAGAAAGTGAAAAGTACTAATCAAGAAGTTCTAACATCTCTAAAACCTTAACTCTCTGAATCATATTAATTCTCAACACTCACTGTTTGCTTTTCTTTAATTGCTGTTTATGTTTAAAGCTTTTCGATTAACCAATTGGTTATTACTTGCTTAATCCGTTAATTCTTGTGGGATCGACACTCACTCACCATGAGTTATTACTTGATACAACCCGGTGCACTTGCCGGTGTTTTGTAAAATCCGCATCAACAACATGACACATGTTTTCTACAGGTATAGAAGGAATTTTTCTTCTAAACTGTATCATTCACCAACTTAAAATACTAAATCATAGTTTCAAACTCCTAATTTCAGCTTTCATTGTGTTAAATCTCCATGCTAAACTCATCTTTCAATTATCATTATTATTTATAGGATGTGCTTTCTTCACTATCCTCTGTTCTTTCTCACCATCTGCTCACATACAGAAACTACTACATCCTTTCATAACTTTGTCAATCCTTCAACAACCAAAAAAAATAAAAAGTTTTAGAATATCTATCAACAAAAGTAGCAGTAGCAACATATTGAAGAAGAAGGCATTTAATTTATATTATAATTTGGACACCCATAAAAAAGTCTCTTAAGATTGGCATCTGTCCCAAACCACCAAATCACTAGACGCATTCTACAGTCACACTAGTCAAGAATCCTTCTCAATCTACCAAGATTAGGATTTCTCACAGAAGCGCTATGGGAGCGTGATCTCACAACACTCCCTGAACTCATCATAATTTCCTGCAAAATTTTGAGCGTTTTGGACAAATAGAGCTGCAACTTAGGGTTTTAACATTTTTAGAGGGGTTAAGTTGAGTATTAACAATTTTTGTCACATTATATAACCGTTACACTTTCACCATGGCGATTTGGGTCCTGCATGAATACACATCTTGGCAAGTTAACGTACCAGATCAGCTCTCTATTAACAGAGATAACTTCAGGAATAAACGTGAGTCATGATTCAATATTTGAGAAATTTAATTGGGTAAATTAAAATTCGGGGGTCGAAATTGAGGTCGCCTATAAATTTTGGAGACTAAAATAGGTTTTAACTCAACTTTTATCCTTAATATTATTTGTGCTTATTTTTTTTCAAATATACCTTTAATGTTTAGTTGCATTTAATTTTGTCTCTAATATTTTTTATTTATATCAAAATTATTTTTTGACACTTTTAATTTTGTCCCTAATATATTAAATAGAATTAACATCAAAAAATAATTTTAACATAAATAACAAATATTAAAAATAAACTAAAAAGTCACAAATAACATGGTAAAGAAACATACTTTACTCTTTATTTTAATATATTTTCATTATTCAATGGATGTAAAATCAAAATCACTAAAAATTTAATTATACTCTACTTAGAGATAAAAATAATGGACCCGAGGGGAAGAACAATAAAATAATGTGTACATTAAATTTCTAGCTGACAAGTTTAGCAGTAAGATAATGCAAGCATTTAATTCCTTGGTTGCAGTACACCACTCTTTACCCATACTCTGGCTTTATTTCATGCTCCACCAAGTTGACTTGACTTACTTGAGTCGAGTCTTGAGTGACTTGATCATATTAACGGTAGGCTCATAAGGGGCTTTCCATGTAATCTCAAATGAATGCTATACAGCAATTTAATTAGTATAATACAACCCCTGATCCTCAATACTAGAAAAGCTTATCTTCCAAACTTAAACACCTTGTTGAGGTAAGACAACACGGCCTCTATATATAACAATTGAGCCTATGTTTTCCTTTGGCACTTACCATAGGGATATTCATTCACGTGTCTTTGTTGCTTCCACCTTGTTCTCTTTCAAAGTATTCTTGCTTGCATTTGCATAGTCTCGGCGCTTCTGAAAATGAGGTATTCGGATGCTCTTTTGCTTCAAGAATCATCATCATTTCAAACTCCAATTGTGAAGTGAAATCTTGTCTCTTTTTTTTTTTTTTTCCATACATTTATATTGTTCTGTAACCACCTGAGACTAAAACAAGAAATAATAAAGTACAATATCATTGCTTCACGCTTTTTGTTTTTGTTATGTTTGGATATATAGCCTTGAAAGTAGCTACTTGTGTTTGTGAGAAACTCAAGGGAATATATAGGTTTTCTTCCCCATTGATTTGATTTTCTTTTTTTTTATCCCTCCTTTGTATACTATATAGTATATACAACGAGTTGCATATATTTTACTTGTCCCTTTTACATGGAAACATTGCATTGCAAGTAGCACCATGAACGTGTACTTTTATTTGTTGTGTTGTGCTTGACGGTATTGTTTTACTTTTTACTCCCAATTTTAAAATGATTCCATTCACCTGCACGAAGCTCATGTGTATACCGTGTTTAATGGATCGCTAACTTTTAGCTGAAAAAAGTGTCACTGTCACATGCTCATTCTTTAAATGCGTGTAAGTGTAACTAGATCTTCCTTCAAGGGAGTTTTTGCACATGCCTCTGCTTCAAATCGAACAAAATATTTACCTTGAGAACCCATTTCTGCTATTACCTATAAAGAAATCCGTAGTTTTGTTTGATTTATTAGCACTCAACCATTCCGCTTTTTTTAATGTTTATAGTTTACGACTTCAAATCAATATACCATTATGCAGATATAGAAAAACTTTAAGGGACGATGAACAAAGATTTTAACAGGGTCACTATTCTATAGCATCTGCAGTTCTGCTCTTAAAGGTGAGTGATTTAAGAGTCAAATTTTATTACTTCATTTTCTGTTTCAACTGGAACTGATGTCACCTACTGATTCTTTTTCTTTTTCTTTTCTAAGTGCACTATACTATAAACACTACTGCTAGTGCCTAGCCCTCCCCCCAAAACACAATATACTTCATACTATTCTCTATTCTGTTTGTTCATGTGTTAATGTGTACTAGTACATGCTACTTAATATAGAGTATAGCATTTTAGTATTGAGAACAAAGTGGTGTAAGACTTTGGACAGGAGTATGCTCCAGGATATCAAATGAATGATAAGTGGCTATTTTCCTATTTCATTTGAAAATTCATTGACATATTCTTAAAAACATACACCTTAGATAAAGTTATATGCGTATTATCAAGTAGAAGATTTGACAAATAGAAACTTGTAGATGTCATAGAGTGATTATTTATTTCTATCTTGCAGTTGTCACTACCTCAAATCTCCTTCAAACCAGAAACCTTTGATTATGATGAACAACCTCAAGTTAGGGATAGATGTGGTTAGTGCCCACAATCTACTCTCTAAAGATGGAGAAGGTTCTTCCAGCGCCTATGTGGAACTATGTTTTGATGGCCAGAGATTCCGTACAACCATCAAAGAGAAAGATCTGAATCCTGTTTGGAATGAAAGCTTCTACTTCAACATCTCCGACCCTTCCATTCTTCACCACCTGACCCTTGATGCCTATGTCTACAACCAAGTCAGAGCCACAAACTCCACTTCATTTCTTGGCAAGGTTAGCCTCACTGGCACTTCTTTTGTCCCTTACTCCGATGCTGTTGTACTGCACTATCCACTGGAAAAGCGCGGCATTTTTTCTCGTGTTAGAGGAGAACTTGGCCTCAAAGTTTACATCACCAACGATCAAGCCATAAAATCCTCAATTCCAGTTGCTGCTCCGGCCGAGTCTGTAACAACAAATAATCATGCAGCACAAGTTCATGGACATGCAGATTCTGTGGTGATGAACAATGTATCATCTAGAGAAAAGGTGCACACATTTCATCATCTACCTAATCCAAACCATAACCAACACCAACATCAGCACCAAAACGAACATCAACATCATTCCTCTGCCTATGCAGATAAACATTATGTACCAAAGCATGAAGCTGATGCAATAAAATCTGAAGCACAACCACCAAAACTAGTCCTAATGCGCGCTTCGTCGGTTCAACCTGTTGATTACGCCCTCAAAGAAACAAGTCCATATCTTGGTGGGGGAAGAGTTGTTGGAGGCCGTGTTATTCACAAGGACAAGACATCAAGCACTTATGATCTTGTGGAAAGGATGTATTTTCTCTATGTAAGGGTAGTCAAGGCCCGCGAGCTTCCTTCCATGGATGTCACTGGTAGCCTTGATCCATTTGTTGAGGTCAGAATTGGAAACTACAGAGGAATTACAAAACACTATGACAAGAATCAGAATCCAGAATGGAATCAGGTATTTGCATTCTCAAAGGAGAGGATGCAGGCATCTGTAATGGAAGTTGTGATCAAAGACAAGAATCTTGTGATGAAAGATGACTTTGTAGGGATTTTGAGGTTTGATATCAATGAAGTTCCATTGAGAGTTCCACCAGATAGTCCTCTGGCGCCGCAATGGTACAGATTAGAGGACAAGAAAGGGGATAAGGTGAAGGGGGAGTTGATGCTTGCTGTGTGGATTGGAACACAAGCAGATGAGGCTTTCTGTGATGCATGGCATTCAGATGCAGCTGCTAGCTCTGTTGACACCACACCTTCTTCGACCGCAGTGCTGCGGTCGAAGGTTTACCATGCGCCAAGGCTATGGTACGTGCGCGTCAACATTGTTGAGGCGCAAGATCTAGTTCCTACGGAGAAAAACAGATTCCCTGACGTGTGCGTCAAGGCACAAATAGGACACCAAGTATTGAAAACAAAGAGAGTTCCAGCGAGGACTCTGAGTTCACTCTGGAATGAGGATCTTGTGTTTGTTGCGGCCGAGCCTTTCGATGATCATCTAGTCCTGACGGTGGAAGATCGAATCGAGCCAGGAAAAGATGAGATCATTGGCAGGGTGATCATTCCACTGAACTCTATAGAGAGGCGTGCAGATGACAGAATCATTCATTCAAGATGGTTCAATTTGGAAAAACCAATTGCTGTGGACATTGATCAGTTAAAGAAAGAGAAATTCTGTAGCAGGATTCACCTCCGTGTGTGCCTTGATGGAGGCTACCATGTTCTTGATGAATCAACACATTACAGCAGCGATCTCCGTCCAACTGCAAAGCAATTATGGCGGCCACCGATCGGTGTTCTTGAGCTTGGAGTGTTGAATGCTGTTGGACTCCACCCTATGAAAACAAGAGATGGAAGAGGCACTTCTGACACTTACTGCGTTGCAAAATATGGACATAAATGGGTCAGAACAAGAACAATTGTTGATAATTTGTGCCCTAAATACAACGAGCAATACACATGGGAGGTTTTCGATCCGGCAACGGTTCTAACTGTAGGTGTATTTGACAATAGCCAAATTGGGGAAAAAGGTTCTTCAAAAGACTTGAAAATTGGAAAAGTCAGAATCCGAATTTCGACTTTAGAAACAGGTAGAATCTACACACATTCATATCCGCTTCTAGTTCTTCACCCTACAGGGGTTAAGAAAATGGGTGAATTGCACTTGGCCATAAGATTCTCATGCACCTCTTTCACGAACATGATGTATCTATACTCCAAACCTCTCCTCCCAAAAATGCACTACGTTAGACCCTTCT
>NC_029787.2:104754940-104760151 GCF_000816755.2 Arachis ipaensis | reverse complement strand
GAAGGAGGTGGTTGAGTATATGTCTGACGTGGACTCTCACCTATGGAGCATGAGGAGAAGCAAGGCGAATTTCTTCAGGCTCATGACGGTATTCTCAGGTTTATTCGCCGTTGGAAAATGGTTCTCTGATATCTGCATGTGGAAGAACGTTATAACCACTGTGTTAGTTCATGTCCTCTTCTTGATGCTGGTGTGCTTCCCGGAACTGATTTTACCAACGGTTTTTCTGTACATGTTCTTGATTGGTGTGTGGAACTATAGGTATAGGCCAAGGTACCCGCCACACATGAACACGATCATTTCGCAGGCGCACACGGTGCAACCGGATGAGTTGGATGAAGAGTTCGATACGTTTCCTACGAGCCGGAACCCTGATCTTGTGAGAATGAGGTATGATAGGTTGAGGAGTGTGGGTGGGAGGATTCAGACGGTGGTTGGTGATTTGGCCAGCCAGGGTGAGAGGATTCAGGCGCTGTTGAATTGGAGGGACCCACGTGCGACGGTTATATTCGTTGTGTTTTGTCTTCTTGCTGCGGTGGTTTTGTATGTTACTCCGTTTCAGGTGGTGGCTGCTTTGGCTGGCTTCTATGTTATGAGGCATCCCAGGTTCCGGCATAGGCTTCCGTCGGCGCCTATCAACTTCTTCCGACGGTTGCCCGCAAGAACAGATAGCATGTTGTAAAGAATAATGCATGTTCTAAGTTGTAACTTATTTCTTTCCTTTTTGATCCTGTTTTCTTCATTCAAGTTTGTCTGGACATGCATTTACCTTCAATTCCTTAATTAATTCCGTATTAATATCTCCTTCTTCCTTTTCTTTTGATTTGGCTTGTAAAGAAGCTACGTTCCGTCTTTTGTACTGTGAAAGAACATGCAGTATCATCAAAAAATAAAGAACAATGAGAGTTGTAAAGGTTATATTATCATCATACAATTTTCAAAACATACTAAATGAAATTAATTAAGGTGATGCGTTTTTTATTGAACTTTTTTTATATAATATTATGGATTTAGCAAATATATTTTTTAAGAATACATATTAAAATTATTGTTAGGAGGAATTTTTAATGAATATAAATATCAATATATATTAAAATTCAAATTTTGTCATTTTTATAAAAGTTTAATCGATAACTTTAGCTTTGATCCTTATTCTATATTAGCTAAATTTTAGTTTTATTAGTGTTGTGGAATTACCATTGTGTTTTTTCTTTGTAGTAATTAACTTAGAGTACTTGATTAACAATAATAATTGACCCGTTTTCTTAAAGATTAATGATGACGTAATGGGTGATTCTTGTATAAAACATGAGTTGCTAAGGCGGTACTTGGACAACCAATTCCCACGTGTGGGCACGCCAAGCATCCACGTGTAAGCATTATTGTTCAATAGTTCACATTGCACAGAGAGTATATCAGAGTGGGAAAGGAACAATATACAGAAGAAGAGTGCAGTATGCGGAGAAAAGACGCTATATAATTTAGTTGGATCTTCAATGCTTTATAGTTCAACTCGTATCTTGTTCGGCAGAGGCATAAGGAGAGTGGTTCCACCCCTTTCTTCTTCTATTAACTATTTGATCAATCCTAAAGCCAAAACCCTTTCACTCTCTCGACCTTATCTTCGTCATCATAATATCTCGTTCTTCAAATCAATCCCAACTCTAACTCCAACTCCAACTCCCTTGCGATTTAGTTTGAAAACAGATCACACCATGGCCAGCCAATCATCTCCTCCCAAATCAGTCCACGATTTCACCGTTAAGGTATGTGTTATCTAGAATATTTTTCATTAGTAATAGATATAATAATTAATTTGTTAGTAGAAATACATGAAGAAAGGAAAATTTAAAACTATTTATTAGGTTATTATAGTATTATAGTTTATGTACTCTTTATGCATTCTTACTACAAAATTAATTCAAAATAATCTAGGTTACAGTATGCATGTTGTGTTGCTTATTTCCATAATTTACAAAATTTAAGATCCAGGGATTTGATGTGTTGTTCTGACTTAGGATGCGAGGGGAAATGATGTTAATCTTGGAAACTACAAAGGGAAGGTTCTTCTCATTGTCAACGTTGCCTCACAATGGTATAACGCCTCTCCGCTTTTCAATTTCTTTGTCAAAAAACCTTGGCTAATGACTGAATTGCAGTAGAGTAGACAGCCCTTGTGTATATCATACATGTTTAATTTATCTTGATGTACTTTCACCTTTGTATTAATCTATTCAGCTTGACACTATCATGTTTGATGATGCAGTGGCTTGACCAATTCTAATTATACAGAGCTGAGTCAATTGTACGAAAAATACAGGGCGAAAGGTTTGTATAAACCCTTAAATTCATAGGCTTATATTATGCTTCCACAACCTTTATAAACAATCTCTAATTAAATTAGAGAGAAATTTCTGAAACTTAGGTACATATAACCACTTAAGAATTAAGCTTACTTGCTTGGGGTCCATCAACCTTTATAAAATCCATGTTCTTGTTTATTCAGGTCTTGAAATTCTGGCATTTCCTTGCAATCAGTTTGGGGCACAGGAGCCTGGAACTAATGAGCAGATAGTAGAATTTGCTTGCACTCGCTTCAAAGCTGAGTATCCCATTTTTGACAAGGTACAAACTCTGATTTCATTCCTATGCTCATTAAAGAAATATTAAATCTTTCCTCTGTGTATTTTACATGGAAGACATTTTCTTTCTAAAAATGATGGTGTTAGTGTCTTGGTTGAAACAATTTCAACTTATACACAAATCTTGTTGCATTTTATCATAGGTGGATGTGAATGGTAACGATGCTGCTCCACTGTATAAGTATCTTAAATCAAGCAAAGGTGGACTCTTTGGGGACAACATAAAATGGAACTTCTCCAAATTCCTTGTTGACAAAGAGGGCAATGTTGTGGATCGTTATGCACCCACTACTTCTCCTCTAAGCATCGAGGTAAAACACAGTTTGTATGATGGCTACATTAGTCTTGTCTTTTACATAGTTCAAAATCTATAACACTATCTGATTCATTTCTCTTCTGATCTGTTGGTGGTGTTAATGCAGAAGGACATAAAGAAGCTGTTGGATGCGTGAAGCCAAGATTATAGCTTGGAGAAAAACCATCAAATGAATAATCATTAGGATATGTAAAACATGAATAACAAAATCTACTGCAGATGTATTGCTTACTCAGCATCATAAAATTGTGTACTTGCTACTACCGTTTAAGTGAATTTGGTTGTTAAAACAGTTTATCGTTTTGTTCCTGGTTAAACAATGCTATTCTGTCTTGGTTTTATGTTTCTACAATTCTACTTATTAGATTAATTGCTGGAAATTGGAATGCACAAAGTAAACAATTGCTGGGTTCAAAAACAGAGGGATATCAATAAGACACGAGGAAAAAGAGAAATAAGCAAAATAATCAGAGTGCTGCCTGCTATAACCATATACCTAGAGCTGTTCATGGCTCCAATAATCCAATTGACATAAAGCTATATGTTCTAATAATGACACTATAAATACGAAAAAGAAGATTATGACTAATTTAACTATGGGTGGAACCGCCGGCGCCGCCCCTGCAGCGATTATGGCTACTGCAACAACGGTTGTAAGAATTGGCAGGAGGACCACGGTGGGCTAATTTTTTTTTGTTATGGAAGTAAAAGTGGTGATATACTTTAACATAGTAATTTTTGGTGTTTTTTAAAATTGTGGAAGTACACAAATTCCTGGGACTGAATTCTATACTTAAAATTTTTTAATTATTTTTTTAACACAAATTCCTGACACCGATTTGTGTACCAACACAAATTTCTGGGACCGATTTTTGTACCTCTCAGAAATCTATGGGACCGATTTGTGTACCTCTCACAAATCGGTCGGTCTGATTTCTGTACTTTTAGAAATCGAACGGTCCGATTTGTATACCTCTAACAAATCGGACGGTTTGATTTCTGCTTCTCTAGTTAAACGATCCCACATTTAAGTATAATACCTCAATAATCCACATTTAAAAAAAATACCACTACCACTTCAATATTAAAAATAAAAATTCGACCATGGCATTCTGTTCCTCTAAATTACACACCAAATCCTATGTACTTGTTGCTTGATTCTATCATGCGCATGTTGGTCTCTCAATCCATCTCAAATTCCTTCTTTGCATCTATTGTCCCATTGCATGACAGCAGGATGAAGGATTGAAGGCAATGCCTTCCCCATACGCATTCTGGTGGCCACGGTTGTTGGCAGAGAAGTGGCTGTGTGTTGGCAGAGAAGCCGCTGTCAACAGCCACGTGGCTGTGGTGCAATATACGGCAAGAGCTAAGCAAGATGAGTAGTTGTTTTTGGCCGTGATTATACCTCTCGAAAAACTTATTAGCTTTAATTTAGTAGTGATGAATAGTTGAATATTGATCAAGTATAAAAAAATATTTCTCTAATACAACAATCTGTCTAAAATTATACCAAATCTCACGGATACGAGACTGACCGATACGCGAATTTTAAAATCGTATAAGATATCGGGACACGCATATATATAAAATATAAATTATTTTTTTAATTATTTTTAATGTCTTATTTTAATTATATCAAAGTATTTAAAATATTTTTTGTTTTAATAAATAATAATATATACTATATCTAAATTTATTTTAAGAATATATGTTAAAAATAAAACTGGACACGCTGACACGTGATAATATTTATGTGTGTCCAAACCTGTTCGGAGAATAATTTTTTACTTTTTATTAAGACACGGTTGAATAAAACTGACACGCGTGTTGGACGAATGTCGGTGAATATCGTATCTGAAATGTGTCCGACACATGAATACTAACAACTCAGCAGAGTGTTCTACTTCATAGCCAAATCTTAATTGGATATATCAATAAAAGATTATTGTTGTATTACTTATCCGTAATTAATTTTCCATGGATAGGTATGTATAGTATCGCCATTCCTGTGCTAGTCCCCCCTAGCCTCCTAGTCATTGCTGTCTTGCTGATTGTAACTCACATGAGAATAATTTTATTGAACTTTAACTACTAATTTTATTTAATTAAGTGTATTGGCTACAAATAAAAAAAATTCACTCGTTAAATTTTCTACTTTTCATGATAGTTGGGATATTTGTTCTGTAAAATTCTTGTTTCCATGACTAGATAGGCCTAATTACACCAAATATGACTGACACAAAATTCTTA
>NC_029787.2:104753016-104754826 GCF_000816755.2 Arachis ipaensis | reverse complement strand
TCTGCAATGTTAAAAAATATCGTGAAAATAAATTCTGCTTAAAATTAAAAGGAAAAAAACAATCTAACTAAGAAAAAAAAAAAACAACTCATCTTAGCCAATAAACAAATAAATCTACTACATGAGGTGTAACCACCTAACAAACATCTTTAGATTTTTATTTTTTTGAAAAATAACACTTTATGTACTTTTTAATACTTATGTACTCCTATTACAAAATTAATTACTACATTTATCGCTAACAGGTATGATATATATACAATTTTTTTTGTTTACAAGTCTTACAAATTGGCATAAGTCTAACAAAACACACGCACGCGTATTACACTTCTACATTCAAGAGTAAATACACGCACGTTACTCAAACATTTCCTGTTTCCAAAGCGCGCTACTCACCATTATGAACGACTATTTTTCTTCTTCGATAAAAACCACAACTGTCATTTTTCTTCGTGTTTCTCCTCCTCCTCCTCTTCTTCCTTCTTCTTCTCCTCCTTTGTGTTTCTCCTCCTTTTTCTTCGCGTGTTTCATCTTCATCGTCGTGTTTTTCCTCCTTCTTCTTTTGATTTTGCAACATTATGTATTTTTTTTTCTTTGTTTGATTTTTTCCTTCCAAAAAAATTATGAAAATATGAAATAGGAAGATTAAGAAGAAGAAGTAGCAGAAGATGAGGAGGAGGAAGAGGAAGAGTTCTGAATTATGCAGAACTTATCGGAATAAAAAGACACCCAAATATCTTCGTTTTACACCCAAATATCTTTGTATTACACCCAAATATCTTCGTTTTTACGCCCAAATTTGCTGCAGATACAGAAATGAGTTATGTTATGTATACACTAAAATTAGCCACCAAAATCAGCAAGGGCTGCAAAATACACCCAAAATATACCATAGAAGGGCTGCAAAATACACTCAAAATACACCATATTAAAACAATCATAAACTATAGAATGCAAATACAACTATAAAACCATCATAAAAAATAACAAAAACCAGATTCATGAATCATAACTAAACAGAAACTAAAATAATTCAACTAAAAGAATAAGACAATTCACCCTCCGTCAGATGAAAAATCATAAACTGTAAATACACCCAAATATTCCTGATCTACACCCGAACATCTGATATAAAATGGACAAGATTATATTAATTCTAATCAGAACTAGTACATTAGATTCAATTCAAACAAGGAAGAATTAATAACAAATTTCACAGACAAGGTTCACGCACTGGTTCATCTGACAATCTGAAGTTGAATTATCCATTATCTTCAAAAACGATTTCAGAGTTTGATGTCAAAAAACAATGGAAATCGAGAATAACGAAGAAAAAGAACAGAAAGAGAAAATTACGTAAATGAAGAAGAAAAAAGAAAAGACAAAAAATTCAAAAAAAGAAACGGAATCCTTTCAAAAATTAAAAATATGTTAGAAACGCTGAAACATATATGCATAACAAGCATTTGAGCGTAATATCAATTAGAGAACTTGTAAAACTTGTATAACAAAATCGCTTATACGTAGAGATTCATCCTAAAAAATAATCTAGATAATATTCTGGTATTTTTCGACACCACAGCTTTATCCAATCACTGCCGCCCACCACAACTTTCCATTGCGTTGGCTTCTTTCACTATTTCTTGGTCATCTTAGATTTAAAACTCTGAATTTATGATTTAAATTAATTTTACTTTGTTTTAATTTAAAATATTCATTTTATTTGAATTTTAAATATTTTTATTGTTTTTAATTTTAAATGTTTGTATTCAGTATTAGATTAATTGTTGATTTTTAAGTATACGTTACG
>NC_029787.2:104748440-104752929 GCF_000816755.2 Arachis ipaensis | reverse complement strand
AAGAAAGCTAAATGATATTTAAAAAAAAATGGAAAATACTAATGGTGGCCACATAGAGGTAACAGGAAAGGTAATACCTTCGTCTAGCGCACTTAACACCGGTCGCCGGTTGGATTGTACAGAAGAGTGGAACTGTTCTTCATGACTAGCAACGAAACCAGCAAGGATCCAAAGTCCGTTTACGATTTTGTTGTGAAGGTTCGTTTATTTTTGTTGGTGTTTCATTCACTTGACTATGCTTCATGTTATTTTTATCTGCCTCGACTCTATTTCGGTAAACCCAAACAAATATTCAGGATGCTAAGGGCGATGACATAGATCTTTCCACTTACAAAGGAAAAGTCTTACTCATTGTCAATGTTGCTTCTAAGTGGTATCTCTCTCTGCTTCTTTTTCATTTTCATTTATCTATGTAAAGTGAGAATACTTCCATTCTACAATGTTTCTGGATTGGGGCAGTGGCATGACCAACCCAAATTATGCGGAGTTGAATCAACTGTATCACAAGTATAAACACACAGGTTTGTAAATTGTGATTAATTTCATTCTCATCATTTCAAACTGTACAAATCATATTACAACTGAGTTGTCTAGCTTCCAAAATTAGGGTTGGAGATTTTGGCATTTCCATGTAATCAATTTGGCGATGAAGAACCTGGAAGCAATGATCAAATTGTGGAGTTCGTCTGTACGCGCTTCAAATCAGAATTCCCCATCTTCGCTAAGGTAGGTCAACGCTAAGCTTGGTGAGAAAAGTCAACCCCTGCCACTTCACTAGTTATGTTTAATTGGACACAGATTTATGTGACTGCTGTTATTCTGTGTTGACTTGTTATGAATCCTGTTTATATGTTCACATGGAAATTGGAATATTAAGTTCATTAATCCTTTACTGTTTTAGATTGAAGTGAATGGAGACAAATCTGCTCCTTTGTATAAGTTCTTGAAGTCAGGTAAATGGGGAATATTTGGGGATGATATTCAGTGGAACTTTGCTAAGTTTCTGGTTGATAAGAATGGCCAAGTGGTTGATCGTTATTACCCCACAACTTCTCCTCTCAGCCTTGAGGTAACTAACTGTACTATTTTCTTTATATCATTCTTGTTCTTGCTCTTTTCTTTTCTTTCTTCTTTTTTTTTTTTTAATATGGTTTATGCTGTCCTTTCTAATTCTTGTGAAACTTGTTTTATATTGCAGCGAGACATTTGTAAGCTACTAGGTATTCAATGAAGGATGAATCGACTTCTCAATGTCAAGCTTCTTTTTCTTGTGTTTATTATGTTCCTTCTTTGAAGTCTTAATGTGGTACATATAAGGTTTGATAACCTAAATAAGACTTGCTTAGTTGCTTATCCTGGTGGAGTACATGATGCAAATATGCAATGATGCCTGATTTTGTTGAGTTTAACCTTATTGACTTGGTTTACAGTCTTGATAAGCAAAACTATATAAACAGACGCCAATATTACTACGTAACATTAAGATAGATCGTCATTGATTAGTGGGTTATTGTAAAGTTGGAAATATCTGAATTTTAAAAGCATCAATTATTGATTACAAAAGCATCTAAGATAAAAAGGCCAACGATGTGGTTCTTTGCAACAATGCATGACATATTTATCCAAGATGAGATCACAACCACTGATTAATGCTTTAAAATTTAAACAACTATAGAGAAGATATGATAACGACGAGATGTCTCTTCCCTTAGGCAATGTGTGATACAAAACCTAATTAGTACCACAGCCTGAATAAGTAAAAATACTATGAGGGAATTGGCCAAGTCAATCACAATTCACAACCAAAAGATAGGTCATCATCTGAAATCATGTCAAACTATCAGCAAAAGATGGTTCAGACTTCAGAATAAGCACTCGGCATTTTTTGCTCATAAATGTTTTCTCATGGAGATAATAATATACTTCCCAATTAAGTGTATATTTTGCCTTGATTTGACAAGAAATTTCGCATGACTAAGAATCGTAATTCAATGCTGAATGATCCATTTGTTTAAGCATTTTAGTCCAAACTTGTGTCCCACCACCAATGGGTGTAACAAGCTGTTTCACAATGCTCACAAACTCTCCTCATTTACAACAAGTTATTTACAAAACTGCAATATCTCCCAAAATAAAAATTTTCATCCACGTGTCAAGTCAATGCCAGTGTGTCCGTGCGCGCTCTTGAGATCTGCAGGTCGTGATCCAGGCCAAATGCCTGTAGCAGAAGGGATGTAGTTTTGACTATGCGGAGCACTGGCCAAAGAAGCTAACTTGTCATTGCGCTGAGGCTCGGAACTCTCTTCTTTCATGAGGGTAGCTTGCGTGGGCTTGGTCTTAGCGCTACCACTATATACAAAACTGCACACTACCACCTGCAGCCAGCAAAGGATTCATTCATACATTCTTTTGGGGTTAATGATATTGTTTTGGTTCGAATGCAAAGCATGTTATCATGTAGAATGATTACAACCAACAAGCCATAGAAGTAAGAAGAGGCCTATGCATCATAGAAACCATGTCAACATCCTTTTCAGGTGCCCCAATGGGACTAGAAAGAGAGATGCCTATGTCACATGTACAGTACATACCTGCACTGGGCTTCCAGCAATAAGCACTGCAACACCACCACCAATAACACGGCCGTCGGAGCTAGAAAGGGAAACACTTATGCCACCTGTTCTATTGGATGGTCCACCATCTTCAGGAACCAAGTAAGAACCAGATAAACACAATATTTGGAATCGGCCCTGAGAAAATTAGAAAAATAAAATAAAATAAAATAAGTTTATTAATATACCACAAGAACCAACTTAGGGGCTTTAAGCAATACTAATTGGTGCTTTAACCTCAATCGTGACACTGGTGTTAGTAGAAGCAGGCTGCCTGAGAGTAACTAGAGAAACTATCCCAGTACCCGACATGATGCAGAGAGCCCGTGGTCTCTGCTGTGATATCGACAATAGCTTTGCTACAATGTCCTGAAACAATGGAAGGAAAGAGCAACTCAGCTAGGCAGCATCTGAGAGAGGCATGCACCCCCTCTCTATCTTCATAACACAATCAGGATTTTATAAAAGAAAGACCACAGAACAAAATAACAAAGGTAGATTGCTTATGAAGAGGATAATTACCTCCCCTACTCCAATGGAGATTACATGAGGTGAAAAAGCCAGCCCTGCAGAACTATTCATCCATTCACCTAAGATACAATAAACAACTGTGTTAAAAGGTTACACACTTGGCAAAATAACAAAAAGTTGCTCGTTACAACCATCAATGAAACAGTTCCATGGATTTTATTTACACAAATGAAAACACACACATCCAATATGGAAATTCAAGTGTTTCACTCGCTACCAAAATAAGTCACGGTATATGGTCATAACTCAGATAATCAAATACGCAAGAGAATTTCTATTTAAACATATTGCAAATACAAATTGTGGAATCAACAAGGACTGATAATTCTCACACAAATATACCAAGAGTAGCCAGCTGTTGTTTCCTTCCAGATCCCGGAGGGCGTCCTCTACCCCTTTTCTGGGAATCAGAGGTTGAACCAGCATTCCAACAAGCGGGGGCAGACATTGATGAAAGTCTCAAAGAAACTGGTCCTGGTCCTTCTGGGCCATACTTGCGGGGTCTCCCTCTCTTCTTCTTCACAGGCTCACCTGAGGAAGAAGGAGGCACTCCACCACCAGAAGATGAGGCACCAATGCCAATGCCATGACTAAAACCGGCACGAGCCTGTGCTTGAGGTTGAACCCGTAATGCAAATGAGGAATTAGAACCAACAGAGCCGCCTCCGCCACCCTTTGCATTTGACTGAGATTGAACGGCAGTGTTTGACAAAGCTCTGAATCCTGGAGGTCCTTGTAACCCTCCACTCTCTCTATGCACGTAAAATGAAGAAGACCCACTAGTAAATGCCATGGCTTCTCTCCCATCCATGCATTTAACTAAGAGATTCTGTGATAATGATAAACAAATACACAAACTTTCTAGCGCCTATTTAATTACGTTAAAATCCTTGCCCACAATCCCACCCAAAGCTGAACTATCAAAACCGGCGGTTGGTGAAGTTACTAAAATGAGGTTTTTACCGAGTTTGTTCTAATGGGGAGCATCAAAAAGCTCGAGAAAGGGTGAAAAGATTGGATTTTTAACAGAAAAATCAATGGAAAGGGAAGAGGATCTAAATTCCAGTAGCTCTCTATATATATTCAGTCAACAAGCTCAAATATTTTGTGCTAAGTGCACGTTGAATACAAGAGTTCTGTTTGCCTACACAAATCTAACAACTTCATTAAATGATCAAATAGTTCCTACTTAATTTTAAAGGAAACAATATTGTCACTGAAAAATCATTAAGCTTACAGAAAAAATCAAAGTGGCAAGCTGGCAATTCCTAGAATCACGTTTGAACACATTACAAAAACAAAACCCTAGATTTGAATCTAGGGTTTCGACAGAAGAATGCAGCAGG
>NC_029787.2:104747362-104748094 GCF_000816755.2 Arachis ipaensis | reverse complement strand
GAAGAAAGAGACAGAGGGAGAGTTGGAACTTGAGAATGACAAGGGGGGAGCACAAGAATGAATAGAAATAATAATAATAAGAGGCTTTTGATTTGAATTAAAGTGGGGTTAGTGAAGTGTGAAAGTGATGGCTACAGATTTTATTTCATTTGAGTAAAAGAGCCATTCTCTCTTTCCAAATTGTCCTCCTTGCATAAGCATTATTAATTATTATTACTAGCTAGTCGCTAGTCAGTGTCGGACTCGGACCCAAGAAGCAGCCAAAAACAATTAAAGAAAAGCGCATAACAAGTTAACAACACAACAAAAAGGAAGAAATGAAGAATAGTTAGGAGAAGGGCAAAATTTGTGGGTATTTGAGGGAAAGTGTGCCCTACCAAATAACCAAAGTACCAAATCCCGTGTCTGTTTTCTTATTTCCTTAGGATAGCTACCCTTTTGCTTTATCATTCTTTTATTTAGACTGAATTGTGCACTATGTTTCTTTTACTAATTAGTAATTAAAAGCACTGTGTTTAAGCATTCTGTTCTAACTTGTTTATAGAGTTGCATTGTGTTTGTGTATAAAATAACAGAGTGGGCTGTATAAAATAAACTCTAAAGGCCTCTTTTTCAAGGCTTTTTCTGATTTCAAATCAGAAAATATTTGTCCAAAGGAAATACAGGTTTTCTCATGGAATAGAGTGGGCTGTAGAGGCGGGTTCTTTCAATGAAAAATAGATCAGTTAAATT
>NC_029787.2:104743612-104747327 GCF_000816755.2 Arachis ipaensis | reverse complement strand
GTTTGTATTTAAAATTTGATATAAAAAATATTTTTAATTTACAGGTAAAAATAGTTTTAGATGGAGTTAATAGTCAAAATCATCTCTAAAAAGATATCTCGATCTCCATTTTCGTCCCCGAAAGATAAAATTAATCAAAAGCGTCCTCGAAAGTTACCGACGTTAATCGATTTCGTCCTTCCGTCATCTCAGTTGCTGAGGTGTGTAATGTTTGCTGAGCTGGAACGTTAAGTTCCAGCGTGGCACACTCCAGCATGGCTAACCCTAATGCTGAGTAGATATGTTTGTTTATTTAGCTCAAATTAATCCTAATGTTACAACCCTAACCTAATCCCAATCTGAAGCATAAACGTGTGTGATTCTCGTAGTAGTTGACCCTGTATGTTTGTTCAGTCGCTATTATGAGGACATTAAAAGCATACAAGGCCTTTTCACTACTACCATCCTTTTCATCTTCCTTATCTATGCTCAGAACCTCCCCATCGGAAGTTGCATCATCCTCGTCCTTGTCAACAGAAGTTGCATCACATTCAAGCGACGTTGATCCCCCTTCTTGATTGGCAAAAAGAATAAATGTGTCTGAGTTTTTTCTGGATCCAACTGGTCGGGCAGACACATGCTCTATCCCAAGACTACTGCTAGATGAACACTTTTTAGTTGTTCTTTGAAGTAAAATTTTACCAGATTTACAATTACTTAAGACAATTTCAATAAAGCCCAATAGAAACTTCAACCCTGGAAGCAAACTTTCATTGCCTACCAATTTATCCATCAACACAACAGTTCTCTTCAAAAGCTATTTCATTAATGACTCTCCTCTTGAAATCTTAACAATGAAACTAAAATATGACTTTGCTGCAAGTATATCAAATTGCAAAAATGCAGCATCAAGTGACAATAGCAAAGAATTAAAAATATGATGCTACAACTCTTTGGACCGTTCAGAGGTTGGTGATAGAAGGCATAGGATAAAATTCGTTGTTGATTCCTGTAGAAAAATGGAGGTCTCCTTTGCACAGACGCCAGTATCTAATTTTATTATGCTTCTTAAGAGCCTCTTCTCCAACTACTTAGACACCATATGTACATCTCTTCCAAGGAATTTCCTTTGTATTCTCAGCCTGAGATCAAGAAATTGCTCTCCAGATAAATTATCCACAAAGAAATCGAAAATCTTCACATTCACAGATTCAGAGTAACAGGTATTCAGCGAATCAATTAGCACTATACAGTCACCATTATGCAATCGTAAATGCCTACTGATCTGTCCAAGCACATTTTCAATACCAAGATAAAAGTGAAAAATAGCATACTTTGAAGGGTCTTTCCTAGTGCCACTCAATAATTCTGCAGATTATCCATTCTTGGACATTGTCATGACCTTCTCCCCTACAATCAATGTCTTTCAGAAACCCTTCCATTTGCTTCATTAGAATTAAGTCAGCATAACTTGACCATTCCAGTTCTGTACTTATGCTTTGATAAACAGCATCACATTTTCCATGAATACCTTCAAATATCCTATCATACTTGATAATCATTACAACATCAAGAATTTGTCCAAGAGCTTCGATGTCCAAATCAACCTTTCTCCCTGCTGTTATTCTAAATAACCCATCTAGGATACAGATAATTCATCTTATGCTAAGAGCACAAGAAAGCAAAGTAGCACTAGGAGTAGAAAGATGACAAGGAAACCCATGCAACATGCCTCCCAGTAGGCCTTAGGAAGAACTCCTGAAGCTTTTTTATCAACAGCAGCATCCAACTGTGATAGAAGGCCAAGGACAGATTGAAGCTCACCTTCATTACAGCCACTCCTCTCAAGCAGCTCATCCTGCAGGCTTTTGTCAATTTTAGTATGTTTCATGAGCAAGAATGATGAAAAATCAGAAGCTGACTTTTGTTGGTAACTAAGGCTACCAAAAAAAGCTTTCTGATGGGCTTGCAAGTACTTGTCCAACAAATGAGAGCGCGCTTATTAGACATACAAATTTACCAGACTCCACCAGGGAGGAAATCATGCTCCCAGCCAGTTCAACAAATTTCTCTTCCCCAAAAGCATTTTCAGTACCAGGTTGTTCACATCCATCTGTAGACCCAATAGAACATGCAGTCTCAGAGAAAAGATCTCCAAAAAAGGCCTCATCTTCATGGCATACTGCATTTTCTTGTTCAGATGCTCTAGCAACTTTTGAAAAACTAGAACATGACCTTTCAATTTTTGGCTTTAACTTCAACCCTTGAGAGTGAAGGAACAAAGCAAGTTGCATCAAGTTGCCAATCCATAGGCTTGATGCAGGAAATATAAGCTTCAAAAGCTCTTCAAACGTGTATTGCTTCAGCAGAGGAACTGACTCTCGATAGAAAAAGGCATGAAGAGGAGCCATTTTGTGAGAATCACACACATTTATGCTTCAGATTGGGATTAGATTAGGGTTGTAACATTAGGACTAATTTGAGCTAAATAAACAAACATATCTACTCAGCATTAGAATTAGCCATGCTGGAGTGTGCCATGCTGGAACTTAACGTTCCAGCTCACTATTGATGATAGTGTCGCAATAGTAATTCAACCTAGTACAAGAGGAACCGTTGATTCGCACAATTGGTCATCGCGCTTGGTTGAAAAGCCAGTGGCGCGAAGCTACCGTGCGTTGGATTATGACTGAACGCCTCTAAGTCAGAATCCAGGCTAGAAGCGACGCACCTCAACAACTGAGATGACGAAAGGACGAAATCGATTAACGTCGGTAACTTTTGGGGATGCTTTTGATTAATTTTATCTTTTGAGGACGAAAATGGAGAACGAGGTATCTTTCAGGGACGATTTTGACTATTAACTCGTTTTAGATGACATAGTTATAGACCATCTCCAATAGGGAACTCATCCCAATTCCTATCTATGGCCCCACCTGTCATAAAAAGTAACTCCATATCAGTTTTTGCGTCATAAACAGTAAATAGGAACTCAAAGCATCTCTCTCTTCTCCATTAGGAGGAACTAACTTTTGTCCCTGTTGTGGTCTCACTTAATTAATTAATTAAAATACTTGAAATTAATGTAATTAATTTTTTTGAATAATATAATTTAAATTTATAAATTTAAAATAATTTACTATTAAAAGATATTAATATTAAATAAATTCATATATAACAATAATACAATATATAATTCGGGATTACACTAATTTGTAAAATTACTTAATAGAAAGAAAAACATAATTAAGCTCTATAGTTGACGATAAGCATTGTGAAATTGTCATATGTGTTCAATCAAGTCCTCTTTCAATTGTCTATGCTGCTGCCTATTTTGAAGTTGGGCATTTTTTTGGAGAATAGAAGTGTATCTAAATGGTATATATAAAGTAACAAAATATTAATTTGTTAATGATAATGATAACATAGTAACGGCTAGTTTCCAACGGCTAATTTTGCAACGGCTAATTTTACAATGGCTAATTTAATATAATAATATAATTAATATACAATATTAATTTAATTACTTATATTAATTATGATTTAAATAATTAATATAAATTATTAATCAAATAGAGTTATAATTAATTATTATAATTATTAATAAATTAAATATAATTTAATTATTTAATATAATTATTTATATATAATTATATAAAATAATTAAATCATATTTAATTTATTAATAATTATAATAATTAATTATATATGTAAAGTATATTATATATATAACGGT
>NC_029787.2:104674893-104743458 GCF_000816755.2 Arachis ipaensis | reverse complement strand
ATATTATTTATTTTTTTAAATTTAAGTACAAGATATTAAAATTTTATTGATTATAATGAAAACAAAGCAAGTCCCTTTGAGCAGGCCTTCCTTGCTTTGAAATATGTGCTGAGACTCATGTTTATGTTGCTCCAATGGTTGGTCTTCAACTTTTGTCAGAACGGGTCCCTCATTTCTTTACCGTTGGAGATGCTCTAACTTCACTAAAACTATCTGGATAGAATTAATATGAAAAATAGACCGTGTAAATTAGAAGTTATAAATTAAAGTAATAATGTGTAAGAAGAATGTTAAAAATATATATCACCTATTTGTTGCTTGTGAATTTAAATAGTATGTATAATGTGTTTAGATTTACGATTCAGGTCGTTTTTTGCTGTCCTAAGCACTTTAAAATAACATTTTTAAAATTGGATATATGTGAAAATTTGAAAGGAAGATGACCTTTTTTTTTCATTATCATTTAGAATGTTTGACTAGAATAAAATCAAAAAGTCTTTTAAAATAGAGTATCAAGGGTTGCTGATATTGTTGCTACGTCGTTTAAAAACTAAAAGAAAGGGAGTGATGACAATTTCAGCTATTTGATGGTAATACCGGAAATGAAGGAGGAGTTGACCATGTGCTTTATTTTAAATTTTTTTTGTTGCTCTTTTATTTGATCCACCTTGTTATGAGTTTTTTTATACAAATAAATATATAAAAATAATTATTTTTTTAAATACACACAAAAAAAAACGGTCACCAAAATACACAGAGCCATTTTACTATTGGCGCCAAATAAATGGAAATAGAAATACACACTAATTTTCTCATGGCGCCAATTCTCTCATGGCGCTAGCGAAATGGGTAATGGATAGCTGATACGCTGACGAACGCAAAATGAAACCGCACGTTCAAATTATTATTATTATTATTATTATTATTCACTCTTGTCTATTTCACGTGCGTCAGGTTAGAAATGGCCAAAGATTCTATTTTATATTTACTTCATTTTCCATGCGCTAGAGTGTCCGTTATTCATTATCCATTTTGCGGGCGTCATAGGAGAATTAGTGAGTATTTTCATTTTGCGGCGCTACTAGTAAAATAATTTTTTGTATTTTAATGGTCATTTTTTTTCCGTATGTATTTAGAGAAGTAATTTTTTATATATTTATTTGTATAAAAAATTTTTGAAATGAAACTGAAATAAAAAAAAACAACACAAGAGAGAGAGATTTAATATATTATGTACAAGGATTTTAAGTTTTTAACTACTCCTCAAATAGGAGTGTTCCAAAAATGAAAGTTTGCATTTAGATTTAAGATTTTTCATATTAGACAATTGATACATTTATTATCTTTTCTAAAAGTATTTACAAAATAGAATAAAACTCTACATCTAAGTAAAATACTTAACCAAGTTGTTATAACCGTTTTTCAAATCACACGCCTTCTTCTTCTCCGTTTCCTTCTACTCCTTCTTCTTCCGTTTCTTTCTCCTCCTCCTTTTTCTTCCATTTCTTTCTTCTTCTCCTTCTTTTTTTCCGTTTCCTTCTTCTTCTCCTCCTCCTCTTTCTCTTCTTCTTTTTCTTCTTTTTACTAACATCTTAGTTGCTATTTTTTCTTCTCCTTCTTTTTTCTCTTTTTTTCTTTCGTTATCATCGTCACCACCACCATCAATACCTTCTCCTTCTCCTCCTCCTCTTTTCTTTTTTCATTTGATTTATTCTTTTCATTCGTTTTCCCCCTCCTCCTCCTCCTTTTCCATCATCATCATTATATCGTCATCGTCATCTTCTTTATCGTTATTATTGTTATTATTATAGTTATCATTGAATTTTTGTCATATTAATGACATTGTCTAATGCAAAATTAATTTGGATGTGTTTTTATTCATGATTCAGTCTTATTTGTGTTCTTTCTTTTGAACTGAGTTTGCGTGTCGCAATCATTAAGTAATTTCGGTGTTAAAACTAAGAAAATTATATGTATTTGTTAAAAAATTTCAGTGTATTTTTATTTTGATAAGTTCTGCATAATTCAAAACGTAGCACAACGATAAGGGGCCAATCCTTCCTTCTTCAAGGTGAGTGAGAATATTATCTATAACTCGACAAAAAAGTACACAATTTATCCGATTATTCCTACACATTAACTTGCTAATGAGATGTTGCAGTACTAAAGTATTAATCATTCCATAACTACTTGCGCTAAGTCATGATAAATTACTCTAAGTCTTGCAACTTCTTTTTTTGCTTATTTATCTTTTCTTTCTTGTTTTACCTTCTCAAATTTTTTCTTGTTTTACTCTCTTAATAAGAATAAAAACAATGAACCTACATTCATTTAACTAAAAGAAATAAAAAATAAAAAAAAAGAAGAAAAACATGCAGCATTAAAGAAGACATTTTGTACTTTTGTAGCAAAATTTCGGTATAAAAACTAAAAAATTTATGTGTATTTATTAAGAAATTTCGGTATATTTTTATTCTTCTTGTTTTACCTTATTAAGTTTCTTCTCATTTTACTCTCTTAACAAAATAAAAACAAACAAAAATTAAACAAAGAAGAAGAAGAAACATATAATGCTACAAAATTACTAGGAAGAGGATAAACCTACATTCATTCAACTAGAAGAAGAAGATGCTGCAAAATTACTTTCTTATTCATATTTTCCTTCGTGTTTTACCTTCTCAAGTTTCTTCTTGTTTTACTTTCTTAACAAGAATAAAAATAAAAAATCAAACAAAGAAGAAGAAGAAGCACATAATACTGTAAAATTACTAAGAAGATGATGAACCTATATTCATTCAACTAAAAAAAGAAAGAAATAAGAAAGAAAAGAAGAAAAAAATGTAACATTAAAGAAGACATTTTTGTGCTTTTGTAGCAAAGTTTCGGTGTAAAAACTAAGAAATTTATGTGTATTTGTAAAAAAATTTGGTGTATTTTTATTCTGATAAGTTCATATAATTCAAAATTCTTCCTCTTCCTCCTCCTCATATTCTGCCACTTCTTCTTCATCTTCTTCTTATTTCATTTTCTCGTAATTCTTCTTGTTTCACTCTCTTAAAAGGAA
Organism: Arachis ipaensis; assembly: GCF_000816755.2. Classification (NCBI taxonomy): domain Eukaryota; kingdom Viridiplantae; phylum Streptophyta; class Magnoliopsida; order Fabales; family Fabaceae; genus Arachis; species Arachis ipaensis. The sequence goes on along the minus strand of NC_029787.2, from coordinate 104,740,394 downwards.
TAAAATAAAAAAAGAAGAAAAATTAATGCTATAAAATTACTAGGAAAAAAATGAGAAAAAGAAAAAATGTAGCAACAACAGCAGCAATAAAAGAGCAACGATAGAGAGAAAATACGCGAAGAAGAAAAAGAAGAAGGAAGAAGGCAAAGAAGAAGAAGGAACACAAAGACAAAAAAGGATATATTTGCGTTAGTGAAGCATGCGTGTGTACACGCTGCATGTAATTAGGGGTGGAAAAAGGTCAGGCGGCCTGCCAGGGGCCTGCAGCCTGGCCTGTGTTTGGCCTGGCCTGGCCTGGCCTGTTATAAAATAGGCACAGGCCCAGGCTTTTTTAAAAGCCTTAATACGTTAATAGGCCAGGCTCAGGCTCGCTAATTAGCCTTATTGGTCTGTCAGGCCTGCCTGGGCCTGTTAAAATATAATTAAATATATAAATAATTATTTATTATAACAAAATTATGAGATATTTTAAATCTATTATATTTTATTATAAATATTTTTGTATATTTTAAATACGTTAAAAGTTTAAAATATTTTATAAATATTAAATATATAATATATTACATATAAATATTTTTATTAAAAAATAATTTTTTAAATAATATTTTTATTTTTGTAAAAAAAAAATTATCAGACCTTTTAACAGGCTTCAGGCCAGGCCAGGCTGAATAACAGGCCAGGCCTAGTACCTTATAAAGAGCCTATAACAGGCTGCAAGCCAGGCTCAGGCCAATTAACTGTATGACAGGCCAGGCCTGTTAAGAGCAAAGCCTGGCCTGGCCTGGCCTGTTTTCACCCCTACTTGATGTAATGAAAGTGATTTTTGTTGGATTTGGGCCAACTTGGTTGGACTTGATTGCCAAAAAAAAATTGGATGTGTAGACAGTACAAAATATATGTTTCTTTTTCCCCTATTTATTGATATTCTCGATCAAAGTTGAAGCATTATGATGTAACTAAATATTTTCTAGCTGTTTAGAACAGCGATAACTGCTTAAGAGCACATTCAACAGTTAATCTTCTAATTCCCATAACATATGCTATCTCTAGACCTTGTTCAATTCCCCTGCTCTTTCACCAATTTCATATTTTTTCTGAATCTGGATTTTGGAGTGGTCTTTGATAGCCTTGTTCTTCCTCCTACTCCAGAATTGGCAACAAGTAGTGATGAACAAATCCATCTAGATTTAGTTTGGATTATGGCCCAGCTGGTTTAATCCACTCTATCCTTAGCCAATAGTGTAAACTCCGAGTAATTAGTAAATAATTAACCAATAAATTAATTATTATCTAAAAAATTAGAAAATTAAATTTTATAGCTTAGAATGGAATAAATAATTAAAATATAAATTTTAACACTAATTTTAAAAGATTTGGCCTAAAATTGGGCTAAACGGGCCGAACAGGTCGAACCAATTCACTAACTTATACATCAGCTCATCTTCTTCCCTCATTACAACAATCCCGCTGGAAACTTTGAGAAGGAGAAGAACTTGAGACATAAACCCTAACCCTCCAAGCAAATCCAAATAACTTTCAATCCTAAGCTCCGATTGCCACATTGTTTGCGGCCACGCGACCACCTTGTCGAGCTCTACGAATTCATTGGAATAATTTCATAGGTAAGCCTAATTCTCTTTCCTAGATGCTTATCTCCTAAATTTCAAAATTTAATGAATAATTATGTTAAATTTGCGTAATTTCGGTGTTTAAGTTCGAATTAACTTGCGGGTATTGTCGGTCTAACTCACTTCAGCTGAAGGTCAGGTAAGCACCCTCAAACCCTTTGTGTAATGTTGAATTAGTGAACTCCATATTGATTATGGTGATAATTGTGATGTTAGATTGAAATTGGTTATTTGGTGGGGGTCAAGATTGAGAAAGTAGAGCTTGGATTGAACTTTAGTGGCTAAGGGCTGTTTAGTAAGGTTTTGGAGTCTTGGAAGCTTGGAAAACGCTGAATTGTAAGGTGTTCCGGGCATTAGGAGGAATCGGTCAAGGTATGATTTTGGTTTCTCATAACTAAAATATAACATGTCGTGAAAATTTAGGTTAGTTAACCGTAAGATAAGATTGAATTATTAATGATGTTGATGATTGAGATTGGTTGATATGTATGAGGGTTAGTAACTTTGAGGTTGTGGTTGTTGCCATTATGATTGTGATAGTTAATCTTGTATATGAGATGGGTAATGCACCACTATTTCGTGGTATATTTTATTCTTAATTGAGTGGATTTATCTACTAAACTCACACTTATTCATATAATTCTCATGTTTTACATTTTCCTTCCTAATTTGGTGATATGATTGAAAACATGCTTCTTTGGCCTTAAATTTGCTATGTTTAATCCCCTCTTATTACCATTCGATGCCTTGATATGTGTGTTAAGTATTTTCAGGGTTTATAGGGCAAGAATGACTTAGAGGATGGAAAGGAAGCATGCAAAAGTGGAAGGAATACAAGAAATTGAAGGAATTGTTAAGTTGTCCAGCCTGACCTCTTCGTACTTAACTGACCATAACTTGAGCTATAGAAATCCAAATGAGGCGGTTTCAGTTACGTTGGAAAGATAACATTCGGCGCTTCGAAATGATATATAATTTGCCATAGTTTTCATGTTGTTAGGCGATACGCACACGTGGATCACGCGTACGCGTGACTTGGCAAAAATTCAATCCATACGTATGCGGGAACGACGCGCACACGTGACAGAGCCACGTGTTGGACGCATCAGAAAATGCTGGAGGCAATTTTTGGGCTATTTTTGACCCAGTTTTCAGCCCATAAAACACAGATTAAAAGATGCAAAGTGGGGGAATCATTCATACTTCCCAATATACACAATTTAGGGTTTTAGATGTAGTTTCTAGAGAGAGAGGCTCTCTCATCTCTCTAGGTTTTAGGATTTCTCTTAGTTTAGGTTTATTTCTTCTCAATTCCAGGTTTAATATCCCTTTAATTTAGTTTCTCTTCTACTTTTATTTGTTCTAGCATTCTAGTTTATTTATCTTCCCAATTGAATTTATGAACTCTTCATGTTAGACTTGATTTTCTATTTAATGCAATTTTTGGTATTTCAGATTTATTGCTTCTTGCTTTAATTGTTATCATTGATGCTTGCAATTGTTCATTTTAGATTTTACATTCCCAATTAGTTCCCTATATTTTTATGTTATGCCTTCCAAGTGTTTGATAAAATGCTTGGGAGGGTTTTAAGTTAAATTGTTATGATTCTTGGCTTTGGTTGAGTAATTGGAGACACTTGAGTTATCAAACTCCTTGTTGATTGATAATTGATAGTTGCTGGTTGGTTTGGATCCCTCTAAAGCTAGTCTTTCCTTAGGAGTTGACTAGGACTTGAGGAATCAAATTGATTAGTCCACTTGACTTTCCTTTATTTAGTAAGGGTTAACTAAGTGGGAGCAATGAACAATCCTCATCACAATTGATAAGGATAACTAGGATAGGACGTCTAATTCTCATACCTTACCAAGAGTTTTCTTAATTATTAACTTACTTTCTTGCAATTTACTTTTCTTGTTCCTTATTCAAAAACCCCAAAAAGATAATCTTCCATAACCAATAATAAATACACCTCCCTGCAATTCCTTGAGAGACGACCCGATGTTTAAATACTTCGGTTATTATTTTTATTGGGTTTGCTTAAGTGACAAACAAGTTTTTGTACTAAAGAATTCTTTTTTTGGTTTAGAAACTATACCTACAACGTGATTACTTTTATGAATTCTTTACTAGCAAAAATCTGTTTGTCAAAATGGCGCCATTGCTAGGGAATTGCAAACGTGTGCCTTATTATTGGTTATTGTAAATATTTACTTTTTGCTTGTTCGCTAGTTTTTGTTAGTTTAGGAATTAGTTTCTTATTTTTACTAGTTTTTGTTTTTATTTTCTTTAGCTACTATGAACTCTCACTCCTTTGGCTATGAGTTTGGTTACAACTATGTTGCAGGAAGAGGAGATTACAATGAAAATATGCATCAAGGATGGGAGAATCAAAGATGGGAGGAGCCACAAGGATTTGATCAACCCTCTTGGCAACAACCTCCACCAACATACTATGACCAAGAGCCATTCCAAGAGGCATACCAGGACAATTGTTATGAGCCACACTATACCTATGAGCCCCCTCCTCAACATAATTTTGAACCACCATACTCACAAGCCCCTTATGACCAAACACCCCATATGACCCTAATTCTTACCCACCATACCAAGAGCCTTATGAGCCATACTTCCAAGAACCACCACCTCAATATACACCATTTCCATATCCTTATCAAGATGAACCACCTTTCTATCATGAGCCCTTTCTCCCAACAAATGAACCCTCCTATCCACCCCAAGCTCCCATAAATGATACCTTTAATGTTATTCGCCAAGGGCAAAGAGAGCGTCAAACCACACTTATCTCTACTCTCATTGGTCTCACCTCTAAATTCCAAAATCTTATATCCCACGTGGACCAACCCTCTACCTCCAATATTCAACCCTCAAGCTTTACTACACCACCACCCTCTATGCAAGAATACTCATATCCATTAATCCAAGAGCAACATGATCTCAATTATGCTACTGACCCAGAACAAGAGAGAATGGATCATCTTAGGGACGTCATGGATCAATTTTATGCACACATACTTCAAGAGAAGCAAGAGGAGGCCCAAAAGGTAGAGGTAGGAGAGACCCTTGAAGATGAAGGAATAGTTGAGGAATTAATGAAGGTTGAACAAGAGAAAAGTTCCATCATTGAAGGCAACTCTACACTAAGTGACATCAAGGAGGAGTTTGATTTTGTATTAGAGCAAGTGGAGAAAGCCAAAATTATCAAAGAAAAGGAAGAAGTGGTTGAAGACTTAGGAGATGCTGAACCTCCATGGGAATCCAGAATTGTAGAGTATTCCTCCAATAAGATCGAAATTGATGTTGAGGAGGATGGTGCACAACCTCCAAAGCATGTTCCTTATGAAGAATTAGACGGAATAAATCAAGAGGCAAGTTCCCTTGGTGATGATGAGCATGAATCAAGCCATCCTAGTGATGAACTTGCATCCGCAAGTGAACCCCTTGAGTTTGAAGAACCTTCTCCAAGTGAATCTGAAAATGATGTGGAGGTAGACTTTTCTCAACCTCCAACTTATGACTTGAGTGATGGGGAAGAATTAGAAGAATTTGATGAGATTACGGTTGAAGTTGAAGAAGCTTGCAAAGAGGTGGAAGATGTCAAGGGAGAGCACAAGGGAATGGAGCTTGAAATCACCTTGTCAAAGCTGTTGGAGACCTCTTCCCCAAAGCCATTACCATCCAATACAACATTCAAGTGGGTAAAATTCATATCCCTTAACTTTCTTATTCCACTCGAATTTGGTTTGCTTGAGACGGATGGACAACTCAGAACTCTTTGTGGTTTTAAGAGTAAAAGGGAGATGGTTAGTGGTTGGCATCACAATCCTAGGTTCGTTATGGTTGGATGTTCAAGGTCTAAGTGCAATGGTTGGTATAAGTCTCAAATGAATGGGTCTAGAAGGTTGTTTGGATGTCTCAATGAGAATTCCAATTGCGTTCCACCCGGTTGGAACAATGATGATCAAGGCATAGACGGGTGCAAAAGCAAGGTTTGGGACCCCGGAATTCATTCTAACAATCAACACTCCTGGAGCTTTGTCACTTGCTTTAACTTGCTCAAAGACTTTATGTACCTAGTTTGGGACCCTGGAGGTTATTGGAATTGCAAACATTGGTGGAGATTCCTAGATGAGTTCAAGCATAAGCCACCATGACAGGAAGCTCACCAATTGTCCAACTTAAGGACTTTAACTAAAAGTGCTAGGTGGGAGACAACCCACCATGGTATGATCGTTCTTTTTCAGTCTTCATTTTATTTTATTTTGTTTTATTCTTAGTTTTATTTTATTCTATTTTTCTTAGTGTTCATTCATAATGTCTGCATCAGCATCTGCATTCTGCATTCCGCATTTTGCATAAAAAAAGAGGGCAACCCACGCGTGCGCGTTGGCCACGCGTGGGCGTCGATTCCAAATTTTGCTATCCCATCCAACGAACAGAAAGTTGTGATGGAATCGTGTGGCTGGTGTGCTCTGCGCACACTTCGACCCACAGGACGAGTGCGTGTCACTTGCAACTTGGAAAATCCACGCGTACGCATCAAGCACGCGCACGCATGGACATGGCAATTGGCGTAAATGGGTGTTTGACTCGAGAGTTGTGCTTCCCTCGCGTTGGAACTGTGCTAGAGGCACAAAATCATCCCACGCGTACACGTCCCTGACGCGTGCGCGTCATTTCGCTTTTAGACCACCCACGCGTACGCGTCGCGCCCTGTTTTTAAATTCTTCTTCTTTCTTCTATCCCTTCTCCTTCTTTCTTCCTCCTTTCTTACTTTCTTCTTCTTCATTTCTTTAACTTCTATCTTTATTGCATTTGCATATCTTTCTTCATTACATGTTACTTTTGTGCATATTTTTATTTTCTTTTCTACGTTTATTACTTTCTCCGTTGGTATTAAATGTTCTTATTCAACTGTTATATCTTTTCTGGTATTATTTTGGTACTTAGTGACTTATTTACACTGTTGGGTAATATTACTTAAATCAATGCCATCCTTTTATGATACATGTATTCCTTTTGCATTGACATGAACTTGCACTGTCTTTCATTACCCACACTCTTCCCCTTTTTGTAATTTTTGCAGATTGATATGCCATGTGCTTCTATTACTTTCTCACGTATATGTTGTAGCTACCATATAATTGAGACCCTCATTATTTGGCATTAACCCACCCGTACTTTATTTGTTTTCTTATCTTTATTTCTGGGTTACTTTTCTTCTTTTTCCTCTTCTTTCAGGATGGCCACCGAGAAAAGAAAAGAGAAGCTTCTCAATGGGGTGACAAATAAGTTCCTATGCACATTCTTTGGAGAAAAAACGTCAGTTGGAGCCACCCATACACTTGCACATCTTAGCATGCACCGAGGACGGTGCAATCTTTAAGTGTGGGGAGGTCGATACCGACTTATGTGGGTTAGTTATTTCCTATTTCAACACCAATGCTTAATTTTCCTTGTTAAATTAGTTGTTGCATTTGCATGTTTATTGATTTTGTGCATGTTCTTCTACCACTACTTGGTTGGAGTGATAAGTTCTTTTTCAAGACCCTTTTTATAGTATTTTACTAATTTAAATTAAAAATTTTTTGTTAGACTTATTTGAAGATTGTAATTTGGAACATGTTTGATAGCTAAGAACACACAACCTGTGAGATTTGAGCTTAATTATTGATGAGCAGATAATTTATACGCTTTTTGGCATTGTTTTTAGGTAGTTTTTAGTATGTTTTAGTTACTTTTTATTACATTTTTATTAGTTTTTATACAAAAATCACATTTCTGGACTTTACTATAAGTTTGTATATTTTTCTATAATTTCAGGTATTTTCTGGCTGAAATTGAGGGACCTGAGCAAAAGTCTGATTCAGAGGCTGAGAAAGGACTGCAGATGCTGTTGGATTCTGACCCTCCTGCACTCGAAGTGGATTTTCTGGAGCTATAAAAGCCCAATTGGCGCGCTCTCAATTGCGTTGGAAAGTAGACATCTTAGGATTTTCAGAAATATATAATAGTCCATGCTTTGCTTGAGATTTGATGGCCCAAACTGGCGGTCAACGCCAGCCTGAGACCCTTTTTTGGCGTAAAACGCCGGAACTGGCACCAGAACTGGAGTTAAACGCCCAAACTGGCATCCAAACTGGCGTTTAACTCTAGAAAAGGCCTATGCACGTGTAAAGCTCAATGCTCAGCCCAAGCACACACCAAGTGGGCCCCGAAATTGGATTTCTGCACTATCTGCACTTAGTTACTTATTTTCTGTAATCATTAGTAACTAGTTTAGTATAAATAGCACTTTTTAATATTGTATTCGTATGAGGGGCTTATGCCATTTTTCACATTTTGGAGGCTGGCCACATGGCCATGCCTAGACTTTTTTCTCTTATGTATTTTCCACGGTGGAGTTTTTACACCTCATAGATTAAGGTGCGGAGCTCTGCTGTTCTTCATGAATTAATGTAAGTACTATTGTTTCTCTTTCAATTCACGCTTACTTCTTCTCCAAGATATACTCTCGTTCTTAATTCGGTTAAGTCAGAATGAAGGGGTGACCCGTGACAATCACCCACTATCTTCGTTACTCGCTTAGCCAAGATCTGCGTGCCTGACAACCACAAGCGGTCTACATGATGTTCAACGTAGTCATTGGACGACAGCCGGAGTATAGTCTCTTGGGTATCTGATCCACATATTTGACTTGCCTCTCCTGACAACAGAGCATTTGAATCCGTAAGATTAGAACCTTCGTGGTAGAGGCTTGAACCAATTGGTAGCATTCCCGAGATCCAGAAAGTCTAAACCTTGTCTGTGGTATTCTGAGTAGGATCTGGGACGGGATGACTGTGACGAGCTTCAAACTCACGAATGTTGGGCGTAGTGACAGTGTGCAAAAGGATAGAGAGATCCTATTCCGACACAAGTGAGAACCGACAGATGATTAGCCGTGCAGAAACCGTACCTGGACCATTTTCACTGAGAGTACGGATGGTAGCCATTGACAACAGTGATCCACCAACATACAGCTTGCCATGGAAGGGAGCACGCATGATTGGATGAAGACAATAGGAAAGCAGAGGTTCAGAAGAAACAAAGCATCTCCGAACGCTTATCTGAAATTCTCACAAATGAATTACATAAGTATCTTTATTTTAATTTACGTTTTATTTATCTTTCAATTATCAAAACTCATAACCAATTGAATCCGCCTGACTAAGATTTACAGGATGACCATAGCTTGCTTCAAGCCGGCAATCTCCGTGGGATCGACCCTTACTCGTGTAAGGTTTTATTACTTGGACAACCCAGTGCACTTGCTGGTTAGTTGTACTGGAGTTGTGAAAAGTGTGATCACAATTTTGTGCACCAAGTTTTTGGCGCCGTTGTTGGGAATTGTTCGAGTTTGGACAACTGACGGTTCATCTTGTTGCTTAGATTAGGTAACCTTCTTTCTTGTTTCAACCTTTATTTTCTTTTCAAAAAGTTCTTAAAAATATTTCAAAAAAGAAAGTTTTCGAAAAAAATGTTCTTAAAAAATTTTAAGAATGAATTCCACCTTAGAGCTCTATGATGATATGTTGAAGCTTGGCTGGCTATTAAGCCATGTCTAATTCTTTTGGACCGATGCTTCCACTTATCATTGCAGCTATTGGAGGAGCCTTTGGATTCTCATTTATAATTCTGTGCTAAAGCTTGGCTGGCCATTTGGCCATGTCTAATTCTTTTGGACTGAAGCTGTAGACTAACATTGCATAAATCCTGGAATTCTTATTAAAAATTTTGAATTTCTTTATTTTCTTTTTCCAAAATAATTTCGAAAAAAATACAAAAAGTTTAATAAGATCATAAAATTTTTTTTTGTGTTTCTTGTTTAAGTCTTGTGTCAAATTTTAAGTTTGGTGTCAATTGCATTTTTTTAATTTAATTTAATTTTTTTAAAATTTTCAAAAATTCATGCATTATGTTCTTCATGATCTTCAAGTTGTTCTTGATGATTTTCTTTCTTTGATCTTTACATTTTCTTGTTTTATATCTTTTCTTATTTTTCATATGCATTTTCAAATTGTTAGTGTCTCTAGTACAAAAGTTCTTAAGTTTGGTATCTTGCATGTGTTTCTTTTCTTAAAAATTTTCAAAAATATGTTCTTGATGTTCATCATGATCTTCAAAGTATTTTTGGTGTTCATCTTGACATTCAAAGTGTTCTTGCATGCATTACTTATTTTGATCTTAAATTTTTATATTTTGTTTCATTTTGTTATTTTTCTCTCTCCTCATTAAAAATTCAAAAGTCAAAAAATAATATCTTTTCCTTATTCTTCTCATAATTTTCGAAATTTTGAGTTGACTTGGTAAAAAATTTTTAAAATTTAGTTGTTTCTTGTTAGTCAAGTCAAATTTTCAATTTAAAAACTTTATCTTTTCAAATCTTTTTCAAAATCAATTCTTTTTCATTTTTCTTATGATTTTCGAATTTCATTCTTAAAATTTTTCAAAATCTTTTTCATTTTTCTTTTAATGTTTTCAAAAATTTTAAAACTAATTTTTCAAAATCTTTTTCTTAATTTTATTTCATATTTTTGAAAATCCTTGCTAAAAATTAATGTTTTGATTCAAAAATTTCAAGTTTGTTACTTTCTTGTTAAGAAAGGTTCAATCTTTAAATTCTAGAATCATATCTTTTAGTTTCTTGTTAGTCAAGTCATCAACTTTAATTTTAAAAATCAAATCTTTTTAATTTCTTTTTCAAAATAAATTTCAATCATATCTTTTTAATATTTTAATTTCAAAATCTTTTTCTAACTTCTTATCTTTTCAAAATTTATTTTCAAATCTTTTTCAACTAACTACTTGACTTGTTTGTTTTAATTTTAAAAAGTTTACTATTTCTTATCTTTTTCAAAACCACCTAACTACTTTTCCACTTCTAATTTTTGAAAATCACTAACCACTTTTTCAAAATTCTTTTTAATTAACTAATTGTTTTAAATTCTAATTTTATTTTATTTCTTTTAATATTTTCAAACACTAACTAAATAATTAAAATAAAAACAAAAATATTTTTCTTTTATTTTACTTAAAAAAAATTCGAATACTCTCCTCTCTCTCTTCTCATTCTTCTATTCTTCTATTCTTATACTCACATAAAGGAATCTCTATACTGTGACATAGAGGATTCCTATTCTCTATTTGTTCTCTTCTTTTTCATATGAGCAGGAACAAGGTTAACGACATTCTTGTTGAAGCTGATCTTGAACCTGAAAGGACTCTGAAGAGAAAGCTAAGAGAAGCTAAAGCACAACACTCCGGAGAGGACCTTACAGAAAATTTTGAAATAAAGCAGACATGGCAGCCGAACCCAACAACAATGGTGGAGATGCAAGGAAGATACTTGGTGACTTTACTGCACCAACTTCCAACTTCTATGGAAGAAACATCTCAATTCCTGCAATTGGAGCAAACAACTTTGAGCTTAAGCCTCAATTAGTTTCTCTAATGCAGCAGAATTGCAAGTTTTATGGACTTCCATTGGAAGATCCTCATCAGTTTTTAGCTGAATTCTTACAGATCTGTGATATTGTTAAGACCAATGGGGTTGATCCCGAGGTCTACAGACTTCTGCTTTTCCCCTTTGCTGTAAGAGACAGAGCTAGGAAATGGTTGGACTCACAACCTAAAGAAAGCCTGAACTCTTGGGAAAAGTTGATCAATGCTTTCTTGGCCAAATTCTTTCCACCTCAAAGGATGAGCAAGCTTAAAGTGAAAGTCCAAACCTTCAGACAGAAGGAAGGTGAATCCCTCTATGAAGCTTGGGAAAGATACAAGCAATTGATCAGAAGGTGTCCTTCTGACATGCTTTCAGAATGGAGCATCTTATGTATATTCTATGATGGTCTGTCTGAATTGTCCAAGATGTCATTGGACCACTCTGCTGGTGGATCTCTTCATCTGAAGAAAACACCTGCAGAAGCCTAGGAACTCATTGAAATTGTTGCAAATAACCAGTTCATGTATACTTCTGAAAGAAATCCTGTGAATAATGGGATGACTCAGAAGAAAGGAGTTCTTAAGATTGATACTCTGAATGCCATATTGGCTCAGAATAAAATATTAACTCAGCAAGTCAATATGATTTCTCAGAATCTGACTGGAATGCAAGCTACATCCGGCAGTACTAAAGAAGCCTCCTCTGAAGGAAAAACTTATGACCCTGAGAATCCTGCAATGGAAGAGGTGAATTACATGGGAGAATCCCATGGAAACACCTATAATCCTTCATGGAGAAATCATCCAAATTTCTCATGGAAGGATCAACAGAAGCCTCAACAAGGCTTTAATAATAATAATGGTGGGAGAAATAGGTTTGGCAATAGCAAGCCTTTTCCATCATCTTCTCAGCAATAGACAGAGAATTCTAAGCAGAGCCTCTCTGACTTAGCAACCATAGTCTCTGATCTATCTAAGACCACTCTCAGTTTCATGACTGAAACAAGGTCCTCCATTAAAAATCTGGAGGCACAAGTGGGTCAGCTGAGTAAAAGAGTTATTGAAACTCCTCCTAGTACTCTCCCAAGCAATACAGAAGAGAATCCCAAAAGAGAGTGCAAGGCCATAACTATATCCAAAGTGGCCGAACTTGGAGAGAGTAAAAAGGCAGTGATTTCTAGTGAGGAAGACCTCAATAGACGTCCACTGACTACTAAGGAGTTCCCTAATGAGGAACCAAAGGAATCTGAGACTCATACAGAGACCATAGAGATTCCACTGAACTTACTGTTACCATTTATGAGCTCTGATGAGTATTCTTCCTCTGAAGAGGATGAAGATATTGTTGAAGAGCAAGTTGCTCGGTATCTAGGAGCAATCATGAAGCTAAATGCTAAGTTATTTGGTAATGAGACTTGGGAGGATGAACCTCCATTGCTCATCAATGAACTAAATGATCTGGTTCAACTGAAANAACCGGATCTCGGAAGATTCTTAATACCTTGTACTATAGGCAACATGACCTTTGAGAAGGCTCTATGTGACCTAGGGTCAGGCATAATCCTCATGCCACTCTTTGTAATGGAGAAACTAGGGATCTTTGAGGTACAAGCTGCAAGAATCTCATTAGAGATGGCAGACAAATCAATGAAACAGGCTTATGGACTTGTAGAGGATGTCTTAGTAAAGGTTGAAGGCCTTTACATCCCTGCTGACTTCATAATCCTAGACACTGGGAAGGATGAGGATGAATCCATCATCCTTGGAAGACCCTTCCTAGCCACAGCAAGGGTTGTGATTGATGTGGATAGAGGAGAGTTAGTCCTTCAATTGAATTAGGACTACCTTGTGTTTAAGGCTCAAGGATCTTCTTCTGTAAACATGGAAAAGAAGCATGAAAAGCTTCATCCAATTCTCTCCATACAGAGTCAAGCAGAGCCCCCACATTCAAACTCTAAGTTTGGTGTTGGGAGGCCACAATCATGCTCTGAGTATCTGTGAAGCTCTGTAAGAGCTTACTGTCAAGCTATTGATATTAAAGAAGCGCTTATTGGGAGGCAACCCAATCTTATTTATCTATGTTAATTACTTTTTCATTTCATTTTCCATTGTATTTTATATTTTCTTTAGGTTGATGATCATGTGGAGTCACAAAAACAGCTGCAGAATTAAAGAAGAATAAAAAACAGCACCAAAAATAGCACACCCTGGAGAACAGGCTTACTGCGTTTATTCTTGGCATTAAACGCCAGAATTGGCAGACAGACTGGCGTTTAACGCCAGAAAAGGGTGTCTGGCTAGCGTTAAATGTCAGAAAAGGGTGTCTGGCTGGCGTTAAATGCCAGAAAGGGGCATCAGCCTGGCGTTTAACGCCAGGAAAGGCAGCAGAGCTGGTGTTAAATGCCAGAAATGGCACACCAAGGGCGTTTAAATGCCAGAAAGGTGCAGGGACCAGAATTTCTTGACACCTCAGGATCTGTGAACCCCACAGGATCCCCACCTACCCCAACTCACTCTCTTTCCTTTTCACACCTTTCCATAACACTCTTCCCCAAAATAACCTCCATCAATCACCTCCACTATTCCCCAAAAACCCATCATAAAACCCCACCTACCTCAGCATTCAAATTCAAAACATTTCCCTCCCAAACCCAACCCCTTCTTACACGAATTCCCTCTCTTTCTTACCCTATAAATACCCCTCCTTACTACCTTCAATTTCACACATCATAAACACTTAAACGCCCCTTGGCCGAATTCAGAACACCCCTCTATCTCCTCCATTTCTTCTTCTTTTCCTCCTGTCTTTCTTCTTTTGCTCGAGGACAAGCAAAACCTTTTAAGTTTGGTGTGGGAAAAAGCTCTTATTTTTGTTTTTCCATAACCATTAATGGCACCTAAGACCGGAGAAACCTCTAGGAAGAGGAAAGGGAAGGCAGTTGCTTCCAACTCCGAGTCATGGGAGATGGAGAGATTCATCTCAAAAGCCCATCACTAGAAAGAGGATGGAGCAAACAAGAGAGCCCGCTCATGGACCTCAACAAGAGCATGAGGAAATTCTTCATCAAGAAATCCCTGAGATGCCTCAAGGGATACACTTTCCTCCACAAAGCTATTGGGAGCAACTCAACACCTCTTTAGGAGATTTGAGTTCCAACATGGAGCAACTGAGACTGGAGCACCAAGAGCACTCCATCATCCTCCATGAAATCAGAGAAGATCAAAGAGCCGTGAGGGAGGAGCGTCAAAGTCAAGGAAGAGACACTAAGGAGTTAAAGCACTCCATAGGATCTTCAAGAGGAAGAACTAGCCGCCGTCACTAAGGTGGACCCGTTTTTTAATTTTCTTGTTCTTAATTCTCTGTTTTCGATTTTTATGCTTTATGTTTTGACTATGTTTGTGTCTTCATTACATGATCATTAGTATTTAGTGTCTATGTCTTAAAGCTATGAATGTTCCATGAATCTTTCACCTTTCTTAAATGAAAAATATTTTCTGAAAAAGAAAAAGAAGTACATAAATTTCGAATTCTATCTTGAAAATAGTTTAATTATTTTGATGTGGTGGCAATACTTTTTGTTTTCTAAATGAATGCTTGAACAGTGCATATTTTTGATAGTGAAGTTTATGAATGTTAAAATTGTTGGCTCTTGAAGGAATAATGAAAAAAGAGAAATGTTATTGATAATCTGAAAAATCATAAAATTGATTCTTGAAGCAAGAAAAAGCAGTGAAAAACAAAATCTTGCGAAAAAAAATGGCAAAAAATAAAGAAAAAGAAAGAAAAAGAAAAAGCAAGCAGAAAAAGCCAATAGCTCTTTAAACCAAAAGGCAAGAGCAAAAAGCCAATATCCCTTTAAACTAAAAGGCAAAGGTAAAAGGGATTCAAGGCTTTGAGTATTAATGGATAGGAGGGCCCAAAGGAATAAAATCCTGGCCTAAGTGGCTAAATCAAGTTGTCCCTAACCAAGTGAAAAGCTTAAGACTGAGTGGTAAAAGTCGTGATCCAAAGCAAAAAAAGTGTGCTTAAGAACTCTGAGCACCTCTAACTGGGGACTCTAGCAAAGCTGAGTCACAATCTGAAAAGGTTCACCCAGTTATGTGTCCGTGGCATTTATGTATCCGGTGGTAATACTGGAAAACAAAATGCTAAGGGTCACAGCCAAGACTCATAAAGTAGCTGTGTTCAAGAATCAACATACTAAACTAGGAGAATCAATAACACTATCTGAATTCTAAGTTCCTATGGACGCCAATCATTCTGAACTTCAAAGGATAAACTGAGATGCCAAAATTGTTCAGAAGCAAAAAGCTACTAGTCCCGCTCATCTAATTGAAACTAAGCTTCATTGGTATTTTGAAATTTATTGTATTTTCTCTTCTTTTTATCCTATTTGCTTTTAGTTGCTTGGGGACAAGCAACAATTTAAGTTTGGTGTTGTGCTGAGCGGATAATTTATACACTTTTTGGCATTGTTTTTAGGTAGTTTTTAGTATATTTTAGTTACTTTTTATTATATTTTTATTAGTTTTTATGCAAAAATCACATTTCTAGACTTTACTACGAGTTTGTGTATTTTTCTATAATTTCAGATATTTTCTAGCTGAAATTGAGGGACCTGAGCAAAAGTCTGATTCAGAGGCTGAGAAAGGACTGCAGATGCTGTTGGATTCTGACCCTCCTGCACTCGAAGTGGATTTTCTGAAGCTACAGAAGCCCAATTGGTACGCTCTCAATTGCGTTGGAAAGTAG
The DNA here is from genome assembly GCF_000816755.2 of Arachis ipaensis. Lineage (NCBI taxonomy): Eukaryota > Viridiplantae > Streptophyta > Magnoliopsida > Fabales > Fabaceae > Arachis > Arachis ipaensis. The sequence goes on along the minus strand of NC_029787.2, from coordinate 104,724,511 downwards.
ACATCTTGGGCTTTCCAGAAATATATAATAGTCCATACTTTGCTCGATATTTGATAGCCCAAACTGGCATTCAACGCCAGCCAGAGACCCTTTTTTGGCGTAAAATGCCAAAACTGGCACCAGAACTGGAGTTAAACGCCCAAACTGGCATCCAACCTGACGTTTAACTCCTGAAAAGGCCTATGCACATGTAAAGCTCAATGCTCAGTCCAAGCACACACCAAGTGGGCCCCAGAAGTGATTTTTGCACTATCTGCACTTAGTTACTTATTTTCTGTAATCCTTAGTAACTAGTTTAGTATAAATAACACTTTTTACTATTATATTTGTATGAGGGGCTTATGCCATTTTTCACATTTTGGAAGCTGGCCACATGGCCATGCCTAGACCTTTTTCTCTTATATATTTTCTACGCTGGAGTTTCTACACCTCATAGATTAAGGTGCGGAGCTCTGCTGTTCTTCATGAATTAATGCAAGTACTATTGTTTCTCTTTCAATTCACGCTTACTTCTTCTCTAAGATATACTCTCGTTCTTAATTCAGTTAAGTCAGAATAAAGAGGTGACCCGTGACAATCACCCACTATCTTCGTTACTCGCTTAGCCAAGATCTGCGTGCCTGACAACCACAAGCGGTCTATATGATGTTCAACGTAATCATTGGACGATAGCCAGAGTATAGTCTCTTGGGTTTCTGATCCATGGATTTGACTTGCCTCTCCTGACAACAGAGTATTTGAATCCGTGAGATTAGAACCTTCGTGGTAGAGGCTAGAACCAATTGGCAGCATTCCCGAGATCCGGAAAGTCTAAACCTTGTATAAGGTATTCCGAGTAGGATCTGGGACGGGATGACTGTGACGAGCTTTAAAATCACAAATGTTGGGCGCAGTGACAGTATGCAAAAGGATAGAGAGATCCTATTCTGACACAAGTGAGAACCGACAGATGATTAGCTGTGCGGTAGCTGTGCCTGGTATTTTTCATCCGAGACGAGAGATCCGACAGTTGATTAGCCATACAGAAACCGTACCTAGACCATTTTCACTGAGAGAATGGATGGTAGCCATTGATAATGGTGATCCACCAACATATAGCTTGCCATGGAAGGGAGCAGGCATGATTGGATGAAGACAATAGGAAAGCAGAGGTTCAGAAGCAACAAAGCATCTCTGAACGCTTATCTGAAATTCCCACCAATGAATTACGTAAGTATCTTTATTTTAATTTACGTTTTATTTATCTTTCAATTATCAAAACTCATAACCAATTGAATCCGCCTGACTAAGATTTACAGGATGACCATAGCTTGCTTCAAGCCGGCAATCTCTGTGGGATCGACCCTTACTCGCGTAAGGTTTTATTACTTGGACGACCCAGTGCACTTGCTGGTTAGTTGTACCGGAGTTGTGAAAAGTGTGATCATAATTCTGTGCACCAATTATATGGTTACATTATTTAACCATGATTTTTATTCTTGTGTGTTCCCTTCTCTATGATTGTAATCTATATTTTGTTCCATTCTATATGTCCATTGTTTAGTGTATTTACATGCTTGCATATGATTGAGGCCATTATGTTATTAGCTCACTTATCCCAAATAGCCTACCCTTTTCAATTACCTTTGTTTGCCACTTTGAGCCTTTTAATCTCCTTTTGTTCTATATTTTACCACATCACTAGCCTTAAGCGGAAAAATAAATTAATTACCCCAAGTGAATCTTTGGTTAGCTTAAGTTAGAGATTGTGTATCAATTAAGTGTGGGGAACTATGGGAACTTGGGTTGATGGAAGTGTGCTGTGTTTTATTGACAAAAGTATTGGGAATTTGGGTGCATACTCATATGAGACCAGAAAAACTAAAAACTCATGTGCATTGATATGTTATGTTTGTTTTTATGATTCAAAAAAAAAAGACCAAAAATATTCAAATAATTAAGTAAATAGATAAATAAGAGGACAAAATTACCCCAATGCTAAGTTTAATAAAAGATCAACGCACATGTGGTGAAACGAAAGAAATATTTGGTACATGAGTATGTAATACAAAAGTGGGAATTATGGGTAGCTAGGCATGCTTTTAGAGTTACATAGAGTGTGTGTGTGTGTTAGGTGAGAGCTTAGGTTAGTCAAAGATTCATATTATAGTTCACTTGGCCATACATATATCATCACCCTTACCTTAGCCCCATACAACCTTGAAAAGATCTCATGATATTTGCATTGGTGTACTAAATTTTTGTTGATTGGTTAGATGAAGAACAAAGTCTAGAAAGCATGACTAGAGAAGAGTAGAGTGATTAACCCTAGACACTTGAGAGATTAGAGTGCATATACACTACCAGTGAGGGTTCAATGCTTGATTTTATGTTCCCTGCTTTCATGGGCTATCTTCTTACAAGTTTACTTGTCTCTTATTGTATGATTTGAATTAGTGGAATCTGATTTATGTTTGTCTTGGAGAATTTGTTTACTTTTAACCAAGTAGGTAGAAGTATTTTTGTATTTAGTTACATTCATATAGATAGGTTGCATTTCATAAGTTTTACCATTCCTCTTCACTCCTTTATAGCTTCTCTAGAGCTTAACATGAGGACATGCTAATATTTAAGTGTGGGGAGATTTGATGTACCACTATTTTATGCTACATTTTATGCTTAATTGAGTGGATTTTATCTACTAAACTCACACTTATTCATATAATTCGCATGTTTTACATTTTCCTTCCTAATTTGGTGATATGATTGAAAACATGCTTCTTTGGCCTTAAATTTGCTATGTTTAATCCCCTCTTATTACCATTCGATGTCTTGATATGTGTATTAAGTGTTTTTAGGGTTTATAGGGCAGGAATGACTTAGAGGATGGAAAGGAAGCATGCAAAAGTGGAAGGAATACAAGAAATTGAAGGAATTGTTAAGCTATCTAGCCTGACCTCTTTGTACTTAACTGACCATAACTTGAGCTACAGAGGTCCAAATGAGGCGGTTCTAGTTGCGTTGGAAAGTTAACATCCGACGCTTCGAAATGATATATAATTTCCTATAGTTTCCATGCTGTTAGGAGATGTGCACGTGTAGATCACACGTACGCATGACTTGGCAAAAATTCAATCCACGCGTACGCGTGGACGATGCGTACGCGTGACAGAGCCACATGCTGGATGCATCAGAAAACACTGGGGGCGATTTCTGGACTATTTTGACCTAGTTTTTAGCCCAGAAAATACAGATTAGAAGCTACAGAGTGGGGGAGTCATTCATATTTCCCAATATACACAATTTATGGTTTTAGATGTAGTTTCTAGAGAGAGGGCTCTCTCCTCTCTCTAGGTTTTAGGATTTCTCTTAGTTTAGGTTTATTTCTTCTCAATTCCAGGTTCAATGTCCCTTTAATTTATTTTTTCTTCTACTTTTATTTGTTCTAGCATTCTAGTTTATTTATCTTCCCAATTGAATTTATGAACTCTTTATGTTCGACTTGATTTTCTATTTAATGCAATTTGAGGTATTTTAGATTTATTTCTTCTTGCTTTAATTGTTATCATTGATGCTTGCAATTGTTCGTTTTAGATTTTACATTCCCAATTAGTTCCCTATATTTTTATGTTATGCCTTCCAAGTGTTTGATAAAATACCTGGGACGATTTTAAGTTAGATTGTTATGATTCTTGGCTTTGGTTGAGTAATTAGAGACACTTGAGTTATCAAACTCCTTGTTGATTGATAATTGATAGTTGCTGGTTGGTTTGGATCCCTCTAAAGCTAGTCTTTCCTTAGGAGTTGACTAGGACTTGAGGAATCAAATTGATTAGTCCACTTGACTTTCCTTTATTTAGTAAGGGTTAACTATGTGAGAGCAATGAACAATTCTCATCACAATTGATAAGGATAACTAGGATATGATGTCTAATTCTCATACCTTGCCAAGAGTTTTCTTAATTATTAACTTACTTTCTTGCAATTTACTTTTCTTGTTCATTATTCAAAAACCCCAAAAAGATAATATTCCATAACCAATAATAAATACACCTCCTTGCAATTCCTTGAGAGACGACCCGAGGTTTAAATACTTTGATTATTATTTTTATTGGGTTTGCTTAAGTGACAAACAAGTTTTTGTACGAAAGGATTCTTTGTTGGTTTAGAAACTATACCTACTACGTGATTACTTTTGTGAATTCTTTACTAGCAAAAATCCGTTCATCAATGGGTAAATGATGATAAGATTGTGCCATTATTAATGATTATTATGTTGAATGTTGTGAACTTGTTAATGTGAGTAGTTTGGTGGAATATTGAATTTGTTATGAGCTTGTGATAATAAGTGACGAGGATGATGAATATTGTGAATTGTTACGTTGATGAATATGTATGTATATATATGAGTTATGTTGTTTTGTTTTTGAATTGTGTGGGTTGGAATTGATGAAAATTGAGTCTTGGAATGTTTTGGGTTTAGGGAGAATAGTTATGAAATTGTTTGGAATACCTTTGAGTTGTTTTAAAGAGTGAATATTGGTTTGGAAGTGAGACTTTGAAAAGAAGGAGGTTTGGTGTTTTTTGTTGTAAAGTGAACTTTTGACCAACTTCGGCAGATCATAACTTGAGCCTCAGATTTTTGGATTTGAATAAAGTTTATTTCAAATTAAAGATAATTTCAAGAGTTTCAAAACGTTTTAAAGATTGTGAAAATCAGAGTTTTGTAGAGGAATTTATGAACGTCGAAAGTTAGGTGTATAAAACTGATTTTTATAATTTAACAGCTTTTGAGAAAAAAAGGCGGGGTGCGTACGCATACGCGGACCAGGGTCATGGACGCGGGATGGGAAAATTGACACCCCCGCATACGCGCAACATGGCATGCGTATGTGGGACCCTGTTTTCAGCAAAACTATATTTTTGTGATTTTAACATGATTTTAAACCGCTAAAACTCTACTTTTACTCCTTTAGAACTTAAATATTAGATTTAAGTTTAGTGAAGAGGTTAAGCTAAGAAAAAGGGAGTAACTTAGAAGTGAAGAAAGCTTGAGACATAATGAATTATGAATGAGAAGTGCAGAAATGTGATATGTATATGATGAATATGGCCATAATGAATGATTATGAATGGTTTATGACGAATTTGAAAAATAAAATTATTTTGGGCTTTGACCTGGCAAGGATCGTGGTGGTTTACCACTTGTCCAGTGTCAAAATGTCTGTAAGGATCGTGGTGGTTTACTGCTCACAGAAGCTGGGGATCGTGGTTGTTTACCACCCATGTGTGTATTGTTTTTCCAATTGAGGATCTTGCGAAGTTCGTGGTGGTGTACCGCTGGCAATGGTGGGGTTCGTGGTGGTGTACCGCCCACCGGTTTTCAAGAGGACGATATCTGGGTTAGTTACCGGATGTGTCGAGTTCTGGCAAAGTAACCGACACGTGAACTCACGGCCAGTAGGAAAGGCATGCATCATATGCATTTGTGTCTTGTTTGGTTTTGCATTCTTGGGTTTGCGTAATTGATATTCATGCTTAACTGATATATGACCTATTTGCTGTATCTGTATCCTACTTGTGTTTGCTTTGTCAGTACTGCTTGTTTGTGCACCGGAGCTTTAGAGGATTGGAGGATTGGAGGAAGGTAGAAATTAGGGCTTAAGTTACAAAGGAATTAGAAATAAGAACCTTAGATAGCCTACCCTGTTTATGGTTTTCAATTTTAGTTTTAAGTTTGAATCTATTGTCGGAAGTTCTAGGATCGCCTCTGGCTTTTCCGAGACATTATATGTTTGTTATGTGGGCACCATTACCATGCTGAGAACCTCCAGTTCTCATTCCTTACATATTTTGTGGTTTTTAGATGCATGACATGAGGCACCTCGTAGATGCATGCTGGAAGCTTTCTACAAGCGAAGAACTCTACCCGTTTGGGGTTTTATTTTGGTTTTAGATGCATATGTACATAGTTAAATATCACCACTGCATATATATATACACAAGTGGAGAAATAAACATCTCTAAGCAAAAAATACAAAATATAAAGGAGTCTCCGCTGTCCAAGATGATCCAACATGCTCAGCGAGGTGCGTCACGTACTGTATCCGAAAAATAATAAAATCCACAACGGGTGAGAATCCGAAGGTTCTGAGTAGGGTAACAGTTCCAAATAGAGACGATGTAAAAATACACGAACCCGCTAGGCAATCTTAAACTTCAACACCCAAGATTCAAGCCTAGGATTTACTAAACTAAACAGGGTAAACATACTAAGTCCACATCTATCTCAGTGCTCCTTATCCTCTGTCCTTCACAACACATCTCAACAACTTCCTTTTTAGTATCACATCAAGTTAGTATATGGTTCAGTAGTTTATTCAACAGTAACAAACACAAGTAATAAGGTGCAAACACAATTAAAAGTAATCACAACAATTAGCAGTTAAATAGATATATTCACTTAGGCAAACCAAACACAAGATGCACACTCAAGCAATTGTACATAGATGTACATGATACATGCCTATCCTACTGGCCATGAGCTCATGTGTCGGTTATGTTGCCAGACCCGACTCGGGTAAGCGGGATTAACCAACTGTCCTTACCCTTAGGTTCCATAAAAGCTAGCGGGATTTACCAAACTATCCTTGCCCAGAACGTTTATCAATTGCACAAGTGGGATTTACCACCGTCTTTGGCAGCCAAATTAGTCCACAAGTAAGCGGGATTAACCACTGTCTTTACTGGGTACCTCGAACAAACGAGATTAAACATCGTACTTATCCAGAACAGATACCAATGAATGCGCAAGCGGGATTTACCGTCGTCCTTGCCATTGCAGTAATTTATATCTCAAACAGTTCACAGTAAAATCTTTAATCAATGTTATATTCAGTAGGTTCATTAACCATAAGCTTTCAGCAATATCTCTGACCCTTCAATCCATAATCTCAATCATTATACCAATTTAATCCATTCCATATCCCCACATTCATTCCGGAGCCTAAAAACTAATTATCAAACCATATACAAGGGTTACAAGCTTATCGGGAAAGCCAAATAGTCAAAAATAGAGAAATTTTGAGAAAACAGGACCTGTGCATACGCATCACCCTTGTGCGTACGCACCGATCAGAAATGCTTCCAAGCTTGTGCATACACATGACTAGTTGTGTGTATGCACAACTTGAAAACTCCCTCTCGTGCGTATGCATCACCTTCTTATGTACACACGAGTCTTCACACTCATCCTGACTAGTGCGTGCATGAAAGAACCGTAATTAATCAACCGGTTAATTATGTAAATAATATTGTCCAAATTAGATTCTGAAAAGTTAGAATGAAAATTTGAGGATTTAAATGTGATTTTTAGACTCAGTGGGTCTTTCTGAGGTAGAAAATGTGTTTTCTACGAAAAATCGTAAACCAGCAATTGAATCGATTCAACCGGTTCAAGTCTGCCTGGTGTTGCGTGAGAAAAAGTGAGAATAGTCAAAAACCTTAGAAAAATATTAGAAATAAAAAAATGGGCGTTAATTTTAAAGGTTTGGCCCAAAGTTGGGCCAAACGGGTTAAAAAATACTAACGGGTTGGACGGGCCCAAGCCCAACATATATAAAGGTTCATTTAATGAACCCTTCACCTCATTAACACACACTCAGTAGAAAAGAAGAAGAGGGAAAGGAGAAGAGAGAAATACTATTCACTCTTCACTTCAATCCACGATATCTCGAGCTACGGTGCTCTGATTCGCGTGCCGTCATGGTTGAGTTGACGATGAGAATTGATAGTGATATAATGACGATTGGTGGATATGTTGTATATGTGATAATTGAGGTTGAGAATAATGAAATGTGAAGGAAAATGTGATAGGATTGGTGTAATATGATACAAAGGGTAGATTTTGATGAAAAATGGAGTTTGGAATGGTTTGGTATGGTTTTGGTTGTGTTTTTTTCAGCAATTGTGGAAATGGTGAAATTCTGTAAAAATGGGTTTTTGGTGAAATTTGTCTGATCATAACTTTTGTCTCGGTTTTCAAAATTTATTGAAATTTGTTAAAGATTAAAGCTTATTGAAAACCCTTCAAATCGATATAAAGTTTGTAAAATTTGGGTTTTTGTAGAGGAAGTTATGATCATTCAAAGATTGGTGTAAAAATCTAAAATTCTGCTAAGTTACAGAATTTTATGATTTCTGGTATGTGCGGACGTACAGCCTTGTGCACACGCACAACCCTGCAAACATTTAACATGTGCGCACGCACAGACCTGTGCATCCGTACATGCAGGGGTAGGCTCCCTGGTTGCAGCACTAGCACAGCTTGTACGCGCACACACCAATAAGAAATTACAACTTGTGCGTACGCACGGCTCTGTGAGCACACACATGTTGGGAAGGTCAGTCTGTTGGGGGCGCTAGCACATCTTGTACAGGTGAACAGACTTGTGAATTTTCGTACCTGTGCGTACGCACACCTCTGTGCGTAAGCACACTTTTAAAAATCTTCCTGGGCGTGCGGACGCACACGCCCTGTTTCTCAAATTTAATTTTGTTTTCAATTATTTCACCTTCTCAATAAGATTGTAAGCTTCTATACACCATTTTGAGATTTTTGGGCTTAATTTTGAGTATGAGAACATGGGAAATAATCTAAGGGTTTTAGTTGATGATTTTTATGAAAAATTAGAGAACGGAGGATTAGGTCTTGGGTGTACTGAGGATGGTTTGATGGTATGTGAAGGATGATTGATATATGAGATGAGAAATAAGGAACTATTGAGTTCAGAACTGAAATGTGAATTTACAATGGTTAAGATGAGTCGAGGACTCTGAATGAGATGATGGATCCATGTATACTGAAAATATTTTCTGAAAAACTACTAAAGTACTGATTCGTACTGAGATTTTGAGACGTTATGTGCTCGGTAGGGACGGTGGTTAATCACGCCTATCGAGGTAGCGGTAGCGGCGTAAGGACTGGGGTTAATCCCGCTTACATTGAGATGTGAGGTCTGAGGCAAGAGTATCCCGCTCGCATCCCTTCAGATCTATAGAGCGTGCAGGTGCAAAATTCTGGACAGTGATCTGAGCACTATATCTCAGGGGTTCCCAACAATGATTCCGAAGGGCGACATCTCCATGGAGATGTGTCGGGTTGGCAGTTGAACTGACAATGTGATATCACAGCCAGTAGTGCAGGCATTCATCATGTGCATTTTCTACCTTTATGGTACGGAGTGTTGGGCGGCTAAAGGGGAGCACGAACATAAGCTGAGTGTGGCAGAGATGAAGATGTTGAGAGGGATGAGTGGTCATACGCGATTAGATAAAATAAGGAATGAAGATATAAGGGAGAGAGTTGGAGTAGCACCCATTGTGGAAAAGATGGTTGAATCGCGTCTTAGGTGATTTGGACATGTGAGAAGAAGACCGATAGAACATTCAGTCAGGAGGGTAGATGAGATGGAAGATGGGCGAAAGGTAGAGGAAGACCTAAGAAGACCATCTATGAGGTGGTCAAACGAGATCTACATGTAAATAGTCTCTCTGTAGACATGACACATGACAGAGCACAATGGCGTCGTTTGATTCATGTAGTCGACCACACTTAGTGGGACAAGGCTTTGTTGTTGTTGTTATTGTTGTTGTTGTTGTTGTTGTTGTTGTTTGCTTTCTCGACTTAAAATTGTATGCCTAATTGAATAACATGCCTATTTGCTTACTTGACTACTTTTCTTATATGCTTATACTTGTGATTTATTTGCATTGCAATTATTTGTGATTTCTACTGGGAGGAGGAGGTTCGGAAGGCGGTGACGATGGGATCGCATAGAGGATAGGTTGGTGAAGTCTGTGGGACAGCGGTGTTAGTTAGATTAGAAATTCCCTAAGATAGAGTACCCTGTTTATTTATGTTAAGATTTATATTATTATGCTTTATTGTTTTAGTATGCCTAAGATGAATCTTGTGATTGATATGAAGTCTAGGATTGCCTTTGGCGTCCCGGGGTCTTATATCCTACATCACTGGGTACTGTTACCATACTGAGAACATCCGGTTCTCATACATATTTCTGTTATATTTTTCAAATGCAAGTCGCAACCCACCTCAGTGAGTTGCTTGGATGGTGACAGAAGCGGAGGATCCGGATACCTTTTGGAGTCTTTTGTTTATTTTGTTATACATCTCTCATTTTTGTATTTTATTTTAGCCTAGAGGCATGTATTGAGAGAACAAAACTTGTATAAGCTGTTTTTTTACTGTCTGGTTTCTGCATAGTCTGTATATGGCTAGCCGGCTTAAACTCCATGAACCGTGGCTAGATTCTTATGATATTATACTACTATCTTTTGATATATCTTATCTGTACCTTGTGTTTTATGTTAGAAGCTCTGTTAGTACGTTTTGTGCTTTTCAAATGGGGTTTTTGAGCAATATCCTTCATCGGGCTTCTAGATTATACTATTCTTTCTATATCTCTGATTAATCTTTGCTTTACGACGCGAGGTAAAGCTTAGGCTAATTAGGGTGTTACATTTAGTGGTATCAGAGCGGATGGCATGAGGTAAGGCTTAGGATAATTAGGGTGTTACATTTTGTGGTATCAGAGCGTTTCGTCCTCGTGAGCCTGAGGGATGGACCGATTGTGCTTTATTGCATACTCTGTGTGTCTTTTCTTTGATGCTATTAGGTTATCTGTTTGATATTGCATAGCATGCTTATTTGTGAGTGCCTATTAGGATAATTGAAGTACTAGGCTTTTGATATTAAGACTAATCACCTTGATATCGATTGTTTAGTGTAGACAGGAACCCTAATGGCCACTTGCAGATGAAGTCGAGCGCATTCACGAGAAAGTAGGAATGAGCAACCAGTTGAGAACCATGCCGAATTCATAGCGGCAATGGTGAATCTCGCTAATACCATGGAGGCTAATGTTTCTGCGACTCTGCAAGCTGTGTAGAGATTGGACCAACCGACCGGAAACGGAAACGAAAATGGTGAAGGAAATGTGAATGACAATGCTGAGGGAAATGGTGATAACACGGGTGGTGTTCCGATGACCTTGGCGACGTTTCTCAAGGTTCATCCGCCAATTTTCCGAGGATCAACTAATCCTACTGAAGCGGACAACTGGTTCCAGGCTATGGAGCGTGCTTTACAGGTGCAGCACGTTCCGAATAATCAATATGTGGAGTTTGCTGCTTATTAGCTTGCGGGAGAGGCCCAACACTGGTGGCAAGCAGAGTGCCGCTTGCTACAGCTTCAGAACGCCGATGTTTCATGGGACATATTTCAGACGGCCTTCTACAAGAAGTATTTTCCTGAGTCTGCAAGGGAAGCAAAGTAGAAGGAACTGATGCAGCTGAAGCAAGGTTCCCTATTTGTGGCGGACTACACCAACAAGTTTGAGGAGCTTTGTAGGTTTTCTAGGATATGTCAGGGTGTCCCGGAGACCTATGAGAGCTGGAAGTGTATCAAGTACTAGAGAGGCTTAAAGGACAACATAATGACTGCTGTGGCTCCTATGGAGATCCATGTCTTCTCCGACTTGGTGAACAAAGCAAGGGTGGTGGAAAGAGTATGCCAAGACGGTAGCTTCGTCCAAGGAAACTCATGGAGGAAACACTAGCAAGGGACGTGGCAAGTATTTTCATCCGAGGGGTCAAAGCATCAAAAGAGGAGGATATGCGACACAAGGTCAAAGAGGCTTCAGGAAGAACACTCAGACTCAGTTTCAGTATGCTAAAGGGAAAGAAAATTAGAGTAAGAATTCTCTGGATTTGATATGTGTACGTTGTGGGTGTTTTCATCCTTATGACTCATGCAAGATTGGTTTAGGTGGTTACTTCAGTTGTGGGTTGCCTGGCCACATTGCGAGGGATTACACTCATGGAAGGAACCAAAATGCGGGCCAGAGTCAGCATCAAGGCCGAGTCTTTGCTGTGAACGCCAAGGATGCTTTCAAGGTAGATCCGTTGATGAGAGGTATATGTCTAGTTAGTGATAAATCCTTAGTTGCATTGTATGATACTGGAGTATCGCATTCGTTTATTTCGTTTGCTAAAGTTGAGGAACTAGGCTTGAAAGTATCAGAGTTAGTATTTGATCTGCATGTACATACTCCGCATCAGACGGTGATGACTAGGTCAGGGTGTAGGCAAGTAGGTTTCAAGCTTGAGGGTAGAGACTTTGTGCATGACTTGATCTGTTTACCAATGGTTGGGTTGGAGATGATATTGGGATTTGATTCGTTGTCAAAGAACCGAATTTTATTGGATTGCTTTGAACGGACAATTCAATTTATGCTGGAAGGAGAAAATGGAGTAGTGGTAGCTGCGGGGTATTACCTGAACTCTGTAATGGTACATTGTAGTGGGGAGGAGTGTCAGAGTTATATCCTGTTGGCTGCTAATGCGTTGGCATGTTCACTGCTAATGCGTTGGGTGATGCTCAGAACTTAGATCAGATGCCAGTGGTTAGAGACTTTCCGGAGGTGTTCCTGAAAGATATCCCTGAGTTTCCACCTCAAAGGGAGATTAAATTTGCAATTGAATTGGTGCTGGGAACCGGACCAGTATCGATTGCGCCGTATAGAATGGCTTCGATAGAGCTGGCAGAGTTAAAGACTCAGTTGGAAGAGCTTCTGAATAAGAGGTTCATTCGACCAAGTGTATCACCGTGGGAGTGCCAGTTTTATTGGTGAAAAAGAAGGATGGAGGAATGCTAGTGTGTGTGGACTATCGACAGTTGAACAAAGTGACTGTGAAGAACAAGTACCCGCTGCCAAGGATAGATGACTTGATGGATCAATTGTAAGGATCTGGAGTGTTTTCCAAGATCAATTTGAGATCCGGTTACCATCAAATAAGGGTGAAAGAGGATGATATCCCTAAGACTACGTTTAGGACACGCTATGGACACTACGAGTTTGCGTAATGTCCTTTAGGTTAACGATTGCACCTGCTATTTTCATGGGCTACATGAACAGAGTATTTCGTTCCTATTTGGACAAATTCATGGTGATTTTCATAGACGATATCTTAGTTTACTCTAATACGGTAAAGGAGCATGAGGAACACTTGAGGATTGTGTTGCAAATCTTAAAAGAGCAGAAATTATATGCTAAGTTGTCAAAGTGTGAGTTTTGGAAGGAGGAAGTGAAGTTCCTAGGTCACGTGGTGAGCAAAGGAGGAATAACAGTAGATCCTTCTAAGGTAAAAGCAGTGATGGAATGGGAAAGGCCAACAACGGTAACGAAAGTCAGAAGTTTCTTAGGATTAGCTGGATATTACCGGAGATTCATTGAAGGATTCTCCTGGATTACACTACCGATGACTAAATTGACAAGGAAAGAGGTACCGTTTGTGTGGACATCGGAGTGTGAAGAGAGTTTTCAAACTTTGAAGCAAAAGTTAACTTCAGCACCTGTTTTAATCTTGCCAGAATCGCAGGAACCGTTTGAAGTATATTGTGATGCGTTACTGAAGGGTTTGGGTTACGTGTTGATACAACACCGAAATGTGGTGGCTTACGCATCACGTCAGCTGAGACCGCATGAAGTGAATTACCCCACTCATGATTTGGAATTAGCGGCAATTGTGTTTGCCTTAAAGATTTGGAGACACTACTTGTATGGAGTGAGATTTAGCATTTTTTTTATCATAAGAGTCTCAAGTACATCTTTGATCAGAAAGAGCTAAATATGTGACAGAGGAGGTGGATGGAATTGTTAAAGGACTATGATTTTGAGTTGAGTTATCACCCTGGAAAGGCGAATGTGGTAGCAGATGCATTGTGCCAAAAATCGTTAACCATAGCTTGGATGAGAATCAAGGAAGAAGAGCTAGTAGATAAGTTCGTAGATCTTAAGCTGGATATTGGTGAAGTTGCTAAAAGAGTTTGTTTGAATCAGTTGCAGATCTCGAGTACCTTTAAAACAGAGATTCAGAAGGCCTAGGAAGATGAGCAACAACTTCAACGATTATTTCAACCAGTTGGTGATAAGAGGCGTGAAGAATTCACTAAAGATAGTGAATGATTATGGAGATACAAGGGAAGGATTTGCATACCGGATGTTGGGAGTTTGAGACAAAATTTGTTGTTAGAAACTCACAACAGTGGGTTTTCTATTCATCCCGGAAATACGAAGATGTATTATGACTTAAAGAAGATGTTCTGGTGGTCTAGGATGAAGGGTGATGTAGCAACAGTGGTATCCAAGTGCCTGACGTGTCAGAAGGTGGAGATAGAGCATCAGAAGTTGTCAGGGATGCTACAGCCTCTTGAGATTCCTCAGTGGAAATGGGAAGGAATTGCAATGGATTTTATGACCGGTTTACCGAGGACTAGGTCGGGATTTGACACGGTTTGGGTGATTGTGGATCGCGTAACCAAATCCACTCATTTTCTACCTATCCGAATAAGTTGTTCAATGGAAGAGGTAGCGAGGTTGTTTATCAAGGAGATAGTAAGGTTGCATGGTGTGCATCGAGCATAGTGTTGGACCGTGATCCCCGATTCACATCAAGATTTTGGAGAGCTTTCCAAAAAGCTTTCGGTACAAAACTATGTCTCAGTACTGCATATCATCCACAAACAGATGGACAGTCAGAGAGGACTATTCAGACATTAGAAGATATACTGAGGGCATGTGTGTTGGATCAACCCGGAAGTTGGGATCGCTACATGCCATTGGTGGAGTTTGCGTACAACAATAGCTTTCATGCGAGCATTGGGATGGCTTCGTATGAGGCCTTGTATGGACGGAAGTGCCAATCTCCACTTTGTTGGTATGAATCGGGTGAAGTAAGTGTTTTAGATCCCGATTTGGTAGCTGAGACTACTGAGAAGATTAAGAAGATTCGGGAGAGAATTTTAACTGTCCAGAGCTGACAGAAGAGTTATCCAAATCAGAGAAGGAAACCGTTAGAGTTTGAAGTGGGAGAACATGTATTTCTAAGGGTTACACCGACAATTGGGATCGAAAGAGCCATTAAGACCAAGAAGTTGAATCCGAGGTTCATTGGACCGTTTGAGATTCTGAGACGATTCGGGCCGGTGGCATATCAAGTAGCTTTGCCGCTTCATCTGTCTAACTTACATGACGTATTCCACATGTCACAGCTCCGCAAGTACACGTCGGATGCGGCACATGTGTTGGAGCCTGAGTCAGTCGAGTTGAGGGAGAACTTAACCTTCCAAGTAACCCCGGTGCGTATTAACGATACTAGTGTGAAGAAGCTGCGAGGAAAGGAAGTTCAGTTAGTTAAAGTAGCTTGGGAGTGAGCGGGAGTTGAAGAGCATACTTGAGAATTGGAATCCAAGATGCAAAAAGATTACCCCGAGCTTTTCTCAGGTAATCATTAAATTTTGAGGGCAAAATTTCTTATTTAGTGGGGAGAAATGTAAGAACTACAATTAATCAACCGGTTAATTAAGTAATTAATATTGTCTAAATTAGATTCCGAAAAGTTAGAATGAGAATTTGAGGATTTAAATGTGATTTTTGGACTCAGTGGGTCTTTCTAAGGCAGAAAATGTGTTTTTTGCGAAAAACCGTGAAAAACCGCAAATCAAGCGTTTCAAATCTGCCTGGTACTGCGCGAGAAAAAGTGAGAATAGTCAAAAACCTTAGGAAAATGTTATAAATGGAAAACCGGGCGTTAATTTTAAAGGTTTGGCCCAAAGTTGGGCCAAACGGGCTAAAAAATGCTAACGGGTTGGATCGGCCCAAGTCCAACATATATAAAGGTTCATTTAATGAACCCTTCACCTCATTAACACACACTCAGCAGAAAAGAAGTGGGAAAGGAGAAGAGAGAAACACTATTCACTCTTCGCTTCAATCCACGATATCTCGAGCTACGATACTCTGATTCGCGTGCCGTCAGCGGCTACGCGAATCTCTCGCCGAGCCCGTCACATCTATCTAAGCATTATGGTAAGTTTCTCGAGTTTCTCTGCCCGGTTTTTGTGTTCTTGAGAAATTCGAGTTGTAGGATTTGGTTGAGTGAAATCTTGTGTTTTGGGTGTTTAGGTACACTCTAGTACTTGATTGCTTGTGGTTTTGGCTTCCAAAACTTTTGAGTAAGGTGAGTTACTCTTGAACCCTTGTGAAATTTCAATTTTTATGAGCACTAGGTTGATTAGTTATAGTTTATGTGTGTTATAGCTTGAAGTTGTGATTGTTGGATATTATTGGAGCTTGTTGGTGATTGTTGGAAGCTTGGATTGTATTGGAAAGCTTTTTGGTGACTATTGTGTGCTCAATTTTGAGTTTTGGTATATTGGGAATCGGCCAAGGTATGGTTTCAGTTTCCTCTATGTAGTATATAATATTCATGGACACTTAGGCTAGTGACCCATAAGATAGGTTTGGAAATTTATATGCTGTTGATGATTGTTTGTGTTGATGATGTATAACGAATTGATGTTGTTGTTATGGTTAAATGATGAAGTTGAAATATGATGGACTTGGATGAATGAGTATTGTTGATTACTAATATGAATCATGGTTGAGTTGACGATGAGAATTGATAGTGATATAATGATGATTGGTGAATATGTTGTATATGTGATAATTGAGGTTGAGAATAATGAAATGTGAAGGAAAATGTGATACTATGGTGTAATATGATACAAAGGATAGATTTTGATGAAAATAAAGTTTGGAATGGTTTGGTATGGTTTTGGTTGTGTTTTTTTCAACAATTGTGAAAATGGTGAAATTTGGTAAAAATGGGTTTTTGGTAAAATTTGTCTGATCATAATTTTTGCCTCGGTTTTCAAAATTTATTGAAATTTGTTGGAGATTAAAGCTTATTAAAAACCGTTCAAATAGATATAAAGTTTGTAAAATTTGGGTTTTCGTAGAGGAAGTTATGATTATTCAAAGATTGGTGTAAAAATCTGAAATTCTGCTAAGTTATAGAATTTTATGATTTCTGGTATGTGCGCACGCACAGCCCTGCGAACATTTTAACATGTGCACACGCACAGACCTGTGCGTCCGCACAAGCAGGGGAAGGCTCCCTGGTTGCAGTGCTAGTACAGCTTGTGCACGCACACACGAATAAGAAATTACAACCTGTGCGTATGCACGGCTCTGTGCGCACGCACATGTTGGGAAGGTCAGTCTGTTGGGGGCGCTAGCACAGCTTGTGCGGGTGAACAGACTTGAAAATTTTCGTACCTGTGCGTACGCACCCCCTGTGCTAGGGCTGGAAGCTCATGAGCCAGCTCATGAGCCAGCTCGAGCTCGACTCGTTAACAGCTCGATAAGCTAAGCTCGTGAGCTGGTGAGCCAAGTTTGAGCCTGAAATTGAGCTCATAAATTAAATGAGTCGAGTTTGAGCTTGGATAAGCTCAGCTCATTAGCTCGTGAGCTGGCTCGATTATATATATATTATAACAATCTTAATTATTTAATATTTATATTTATTTTTTACATATAATTTTAATATAGGACATAAATAAAAAATTTATAATTTATTGATAGATAAACAATATATAAAATTGATCTTTTCAAATATTTTTAAAAATATATAAGTTATAATTTATTGATATAAAATTATAGATTATGTATCTATGTTTCTCTTATTTGAGCCAGCTCGTGAGCTTTTGGTGAGCCGAGCTTGAGCTTAAAAAATAAGCTCGATTGTTAATGAGTCGAGTCGTGACCCAAGCTCAATTTTTGTGAGCTGAGCTTGAGCTTGGTCTAGCTCGGCTCAGCTCGGCTCATTTCCAGCCCTACTCTGTGCGTACACACACTTTTAAAAATCTTTCTGGGCGTGCGCACGCACACCCCTGTGCGGACGCACACGCCCTATTTCTCAAATTTAATTTTGTTTTCAACTATTTCACCTTCTCAACATGATTGTAAGCTTTTATGACACCATTTTGAGATTTTTGGGCTTAATTTTGAGTATGAAAACATGGGAAATAATCTAAGGGTTTTAGTTGATTATTTTTATGAAAAATTAGAGAATGAAGGATTAGGTCTCGGGTGTACTGAGGATGGTTTGATGGTATGTGAAGGATGATTGGTATATGAGATGAGAAATGAGGAACTATTGAGTTCGGAACTGAAATGTGAATTTATGGTGGTTAAGATGAGTCGAGGACTCTAAATGAGATGATGGATCCATGTATACTGAAAATATTTTCTGAAAGACCACTGAAGTACTGATTCGTACTGAGATTATGAGATGCTAAGGACAGTGAGGATATCGTAAGGACGGTGGTTAATCTCGCTTACATTGAGATGTGAGGTCTGAGGCAAGAGTATCCCACTCACATCCCTTCAGATCCATAGAGCGTGCATGCTCAAAACCCTGGACAGTGATCCGAGCACTATATCTCGGGGGTTCCCAACGATGATTCCGAAGGGCGACATCTCCATGGAGATGTGTCGGGTTGGCAGTTGAACCGACAATGTGATATCACAGCCAGTAAGGCAGGCATTCATCATGTGCATTTTCTATATGTTTGTTTGCTTTGTCGACTTAAAATTGTATGCCTAATTGAATAACATGCCTATTTGCTTACTTGACTACTCTTCTTATATGCTTATACTTGTGATTTATTTGCATTGCAATTATTTGTGATTTCTGCTGGGATTGAGGAGGTTCGGAAGGCCGTGGCGATGGGATTGCATGGAGGATAGGTTGGTGAAGGCTGTGGGACAACGGTGTTGGTTAGATTAGAAATCCCCTAAGATAGAGTACCCTGTTTATTTATGTTAAGATTTATATTATTATGCTTTATTGTGTTAGTATGCCTAAGATGAATCTTATAATGGATATGAAGTCTAGGATTGCCTTTGGCGTCCCGGGGTCTTATATCCTACATCATTGGATACTGTTACCATACTGAGAACCTCCGGTTCTCATACCATATTTCTGTTGTGTTTTTCAGATGCAGGTCGCAACCACCTTGGTGAGTTGCTTGGATGGTGACAGAAGCGGAGGATCTGGATACCTTTTGGAGTCTTTTGTTTATTTTGTTATACATCTCTCATTTTTGTATTTTGTTTTAGCCTAAAGGCATGTATTGAGAGAACAAAACTTGTATAAGCTATTTTTTTACTGTCTGGTTTCTGCATAGTCTGTATATGGCTAGCCGGCTTAAACTCCACGAGCCGTGGCTAGATTCTTATGATATTATACTACCTTTTGATATATCTTATCTGTACCTTGTGTTTTAAGTTAGAAGCCCCGTTAGTACGTTTTGCGCTTTTTAAATCGGGTTTTTGAGCAATATCATTCATCGGGCTTCTAGATTATACTATTCTTTCTATATATATATATATATATACTATTAATTTAAGACAAATTTCATTAAATTTCAAACTCCGAGCGCCAAGTTATGACCCGTTTAAGTTGGTTAAAATTCTATTTTTACCCAAATCCACACTATTGCCTATTTTCACTAATTCTCAACGCAATTTAGTTCAAACTACTCCAATACCATTTCTAAATATTCCAAACACTCATTCATCAATTTTCAACTATTTCAAGCCTAACCAACTCAATACTAACTCATTTAGCATGTCTCATCAACTATATCCATTCACAACAATACACAACATTCATACATCCAAATTCACAACCAACTAAACATCAGTCTTCTCATTGTCATATAAAAATCTACACCACTTACCTCAACTTACCAAATAGGAAATTCTTCACCCTATCACAGCCTCTGGCCCAATTTTCTTATCAATTACTATTTCCATCACACACACACACACACACACACACACACACACACTCACACACATATATTCACATCATAATTCAAGCTATTATAAAACCAAATAATCACCACAACAATCAATTTTATTCAATCCTATCCTAGGGACAATTAGCCTAGGTTTTCACATAGTTTATATAATGCCTACTTAAAACTTAGACCCGTACCTTACCGATGATGATTTTTCCAACACTTGAATTTCCTTCCCTACCTGAATCAAGCCTCAACCAACTCCTCCAAGCCTCTGCCAATTGTTCCAAAATCATACCACGTACTCCAACCGCACCAATTCAACCAAACAAGACAAGCTAATCCATATAATCTAATCACAATAATTTATTCAATATTCATACTAGGGTTTTTACTCAAAATGTAAAATTCAGAAAATTAAGCTTCCTTACTTTATCTCACGTAACCTTGGGTTGAAACTCCATCAAAACTCAAGATTAAACCTCCCCTAATCATTGAAAAATCAAAATTTTCTCAACACCCAAACCAAAAATGAGAAATTGAAGAGAAATGGAAAATACTTAGATAGAATCGAAGAACATGGTGAGAGCGACGTATGATCACAAACGGATCTTCGATCGGAGCTTCGGATTGAAAGTTATGAGGATTTTTGTGTGAGTGTGAATAATGACCTTAGAGCACCACTCTCTTCCTCTCTTCTCTCTTTATGCTAAATGTGTTTGTGTTAATGAGGGGGAGAGTGCTAAAATATGAAGGGAGAAAGGCTTATAAGCTATGGGCTTAGGCCTAACATGAGTCTGTTTGTGGTTTTTGTCTTGTTTGGCCCAACCTTGGGCCAAAACCTTTAAGATAAGTGTTTTAATTCATATTCTAAATTATTTATCTCTCCCAATTATAATTGTTAGATTTTTAACCTTCTTCACTCATAATTAATTTATTATTTATTATTTAATTGTGTTTTACATCCTACCCACCTAATTATAAATTTTGCTCTCAAAATTTAATTACAATTACCTTCAAATATGTGAGGGTAATTCTTCCGCATGTCATATTCGAGCTCCCATGTATGCTCTTCCATTCCCACTCGACTCCAAGTAACCTTCACCAATAGAACTTCTTTTTCGCGTAGTTTCTTGATGCTGACATCATCAATTCTCACCGGAGCCACTTGAAATGTAAGATTTTCCTTCAGCTGAACCAATTCGAGCACTAACATGTGTGTTACATCAGATGTGTACTTCCAAAACTGAGAAACATGAAATACGTCGTGCAGGTTTGAAAGATATGGCAGTGAAGCCATTTGATATGCCACTGGCCCAAACCTCTTAAGAATTTGAAATGGACCAATGTAATAGGGATCCAACTTCTTCATTTTTATTGCTCTACCCACTCCCATAGTCGGAGTAATATTTTAGAATACATGATCTCCCTCTTCAAATTCCAAAGGCTTCCATCTTCGATCAGCATAGTTTTTCTGACGACTCTGAGCAATAAGAATTCTGGCTCGAATCCTCTTAATATGTTCAGTCGTCTTAGCCACCAATTCAGACCCCAACAAACGTTCCTCTCTGGCCCATACTAACATAATGGACATCGACACTTTCTCCCATACAGAGCCTCATACGAAGCCATTTCGATGCTTGCATGGTAATTGTTATTGTACGTAAACTCCACCAACGACATATAGCGATCCCAACTCGCCAGTTGGTCCAACACATATACTCTCAATGAATCTTCTAGAGTCTGAATCGTTTTCTTTGATTAGCCATTGGTTTGAGGATGGTACACCGTGCTTAAGCACAATTAAGTTCTGAATACTTTCTAGAAAGCTCCCCAAAATTTTAAAGTGAATCAATGATCTCTATCTAACACTATGGTTGTTGGTGTACGAAATTGTGATCATCAACAATGGCGCCAAAGACTTGGAGCTCTCAAACATGAATCACACTTTGTCACAATTCCGCACAACTAACCAGCAAGTGCACTGGGTCGTCCAAGTAATACCTTACGTGAGTAAGGGTCGATCCCACGGAGACTGTCGGCTTGAAGCAAGCTATGGTCATCTTGTAAATCTCAGTCAGGTGGATTCAAATGGTTATGGAGAATTGATAATTAAAAGATAAATAAAACATAAAATAAAGATAAAAATACTTATGTAATTCATTGGTAGGAATTTCAAATAAGCGTATGAAGATGCTTTGTTCCTTCTGAACCTCTGCTTTCCTATTGCCTTCTTCCAATCATTCATACTCCCTTCCATGGCAAGCTTTATGTTGGGCATCACCGTTGTCAATGGCTACTTTCCGTCCTCTCAGTGAAAATGTTCTAAATGCGCTGTCACCGCACGGCTAATCATCTGTCGGTTCTCGATCATGTTGGAATAGGATCCATTGATCCTTTTGCGTCTGTCACACGCCCAACACTCGCGAGTTTGAAGCTCGTCACAGTCATCGCTTCCCAGATCCTACTCGGAATACCACAGACAAGGTTTAGACTTTTCGGATCTCAGGAATGGCCGCCAATTGATTCTAGCCTATACCACGAAGGTTCCAATCTTAGATTAGAAACCCAAGAGATACGCATTCAAGCCATTGCTAGTAGAACAGAGGTGGTTGTCAGGCACATGCTCATAGGTGAGAATGATGATGAGTGTCACAGATCATCACATTCATCAAGTTGAAGAACGAATGAATATCTTAGAGAAGAAGTAGGCATGAATTGAATAGAAAAATAATAGTAATTGTATTAATTCATGAAGAACAGCAGAGCTCCACACCTTAATCTATGGTGTGTAGAAACTCCACCGTTGAAAATACATAAGTACAGGGTCTAGGCATGGCCGAATGGCCAGCCTCCCCAAACATAAAGATCAAAAGGTATATGAAAGTCTGTGTGTAAAAGTCTCTAAATACAATAGCAAAAGGTCCTATTTATAGAAAACTAGTAGCCTAGGGTTACAGAAATAGGTAATTAATGCAGAAATCTTCTTCCGGGCCCACTTGGTGTGTGCTTGGACGGAGCATTGAAGCTTCCATGTGTAGAGACTTTTCTTGGAGTTAAACGCTAGCTTTTGTGCCAGTTTGGGCGTTTAACTCCAGCTTTTATGCCAGTTCTGGCGTTTTGACGCCATAATTTCTATGCTGACTTGAAATGCCGGTTTGGGCCATCAAATATTGGGCAAAGTATGGACTATTATATATTTTTGGAAAGTTCAGGATGTCTACTTTCCAACGTAATTGAGAGCGCACCAATTGGGCTTTTATAGCTCCAGAAAATCCACTTCGAGTGTTGGGAGGTCAGAATCCAACAGTATCTGCAATCCTTTTTCAGCCTCTGAATCAGATTTTTGCTCAAGTCCCTCAATTTCAGCCAGAAAATACCTGAAATCACAGAAAAATACACAAACTCATAGTAAAGTCCAAAAAAGTGAATTTTAAATAAAAACTAATAAAAATATAATAAAAACTAACTAAAATATACTAAAAACATACTAAAAACAATGCCAAAAAGCGTATAAATTATCCGCTTATCAGTTGTAGACACACTAGGCAATCTTACAATCTCCTTAATGTACAACCTCACCGATTTCTCAAAAGAATAAGTCATACAGATAGGCAAGAAATGAGCGAATTTCGTCAATCGATCAACAATCATCCACACTGCATCAAATCCTACTCTACTCCTTGGCAATCCTGACACAAAGTCCATAGCAATACCGTTTGTAATACCCTATCACACAGAACTTTACACTTAAGTCGTAAAACAGATGTGGTGAGGTATTACGACCCCTAAAAATAAAATTATACACAGATATACTTGAAGAAATTTGTAACTAGGAGCCTTGAAGAAAGGTTTAAGCAAAAACCGCGAAAAGAAAAGCGCATTACTCATGAGCGCATAAACGCAGAAAGGTAGATAAGATCGCGCGAAAAAGATGGCCTGCGAAGGGAAGGCCAGTCAGAGCATATATATATATATACATAAGTACCCCCCAAGAACCCAAAAAGACCGTTTATAACACTTGTTTCTCCCAGTCAACCTCTAAGAGGGACAAAACATAAGTTATATAAATACATAGAAGAGTCTATAAACATAAATATAGAACAACAGCTCAAAATATAACATCCCAAAAGCTAGACTTTGCTTCCTTAGAAACATCAGACGCTCAGCGAGGTGCCTCTCGACCTGCATCTGAAAACAACAACATTTGTATAGAATGAGAACCAAAGATTCTCAGTATGGTAATGGTGCCCACATAACTAACATATAAGGTCTCGGAAAAAGCAGAGGCAACCTTAGAACTTCCAGTATTTAAATTTAACTTAAATTCATAACTTAAACCTGAAAAACATAGCAACTAACTAAAGGATTCTCATTTTAAACTAACTAAATCCTTTCTGATTCCTTCTAACCTCCCCATTGCCAGTGGAACCGTCATCAGCATCTCCTCTGCCAGTATGAGAGATCTCTCAGTTGTAAACACAAGCAAAACAGACAAAGAAAGCACATATAACAAGTAGACAATTAGTAATTAACATGAATAAACAATTAAGCAAGCCAAGACAATACCCACTCAAATAAAACATACAAATGTCCATGATGCATGCATGCCATATGGTTGATGAGCCTCATCTGTCAGTTACAAAGCCAACCCGACATGTCCGGTAACTAACCTGGGCATCGTCCTCTTGAAAACTGGTGAGCGATATAGTACCACGATCCTCACCTCGTGAACGATAAACCACCATGATTCTCACTATCTGCAAATGGTAAACCACCTTGATTACCACAGACATTTTTCAATTGGAAAGGAACAACCTGTGGGTGGTAAATAACCACGATCCCTACCTCAACTGCAATCCTTGACAAGTGGTACACTACCACAATCCTTGTCAGGTGCATGAATCACAATTTTATAACCCGTAGGCGGTAAATCACCACGATCCCCACAGACATGTCGACATTGGACAAGCGGTAAACCACCATAATCCTTGCCAGTCAAGCCCAAAAATAGTTTCATCCGTTCTTCGAACGGCATAAACTTTACGGATCCAATTTTTGTTTGAAACAAGTTTGACACAAATTGGGGGCCCGGAAGCCGAGTTATGACTTGTCGAAGTTGGTCAAAAATTCACTTTTACTAAATAGTCAAAAATTATCCATAGACAAACTCATAGACAAGCAATGCATTCTCATAGACAAACTTAACATTCAACACCTCATAATTCACTTAAACAACTCCATAACACCAATTCAATAATTATCCTCAACACATTCCAATCAACAATTTAATTCAATAACCAACAAATATCAATGATCAACAACATCAACAATTAAATCCTATCTTACGGTTAACAAACCTAAGTTTTCATGACACATTATATTTTAGTTACGAGAAACCGAAACCATATCTTGGCCGATTTCTCCCTAAGTCACAAGGCACCGCAAGCCCTCGATACACAAGCTCCAAACCTTCACCAAGTGAGTTTCAAGCTCTGAATATGTTTCCAAGCCTCCAACATTATCATTATTGTTTCAATTCACATTTACACAACATAATTTCACACAATTACATACACAACCACTAATTTTACTATCCAATCTCATATAATTAAAGGATTCACAAGGGTTATGAGTTCTTTACCATTACCCACGAGATATTGAGTAAAATCCAATAATTTTCCATTGCCAGAGTTCACCTAAATCATCAAAATTATTCAATTCTTCAATACCCAAAACTCCAAATTTTTGAAACTGAGATGAGAAGATCTGGGTGTGAAAACTCAGATTTCTTAACAAATTGTTAGTGGTCTTGTAGAGGATTCCGAGACGAATGCGTGACGACTGACGACTCGCCAATCAAAGTTCCGAATCGAAAGTTATAGGGATTTAAATGAGAGGTTAGAGTTATGGAGTTTTCTTCCTTCTCCTCATGCAACCAGCAATGTGTTTCATTGCTTGGAGAAGGAGAAGAGCTAATGCTCTTCATATAGTATTCGCTGGTGTTCATACCCTAGCCCAATAAATGAAAGCCGAACTCAATAACACTAAAAGCCCTACCAATAAAGATAGACCTCAAGGTAAGCCCGACCTATTTTAGGAGGTCTGACGAACGGATCTTTGCTAGTAGAGAATTCACAAATAAGTTCTCGTTACTAGTATAGTTTCTATACCAACAAAGAATTCTTTCATACAAAAACTTGTTTGTCACTAAAGCAAACCCAATAAATTAAACCGAAGTATTTAAATCTCGGGTCATCTCTCAAGGAATTGCAGGGAGGTGTGGTTATTATTGGTTGTGGAAAAGTATCTTTTTGGGTTTTTGAAATAAGGAGTAAGGAAATAAAATCGCAAGAAATTAAATTAATAACTAAGAAAACTCTTGGCAAGGTATGAGAACTGGACGTCCTATCATAGTTATCCTTATCAATTGTGATGAGAATTGTTCATTGCTCCCACTTAGTTAACCTCTAACTATGGAGGAAAGTCAAGTGGACTAATCAATTTGATTCCTCAAGTCCTAGTTAACTCCTAAGGAAAGACTAGCTTTAGAGGGATCCAAATCAACCAGCAACTTTCAATCATCAATCAACAAAGGAGTTTGATAACTCGAGCGTCTCCAATTATTCAACCAAAGCCAAGAATCATAACAATCTAACTTAAGGCCCTCCCAAGTATTTTACCAAACACTTGGAAGGCATAACATAAAAATATAGAAAAGCAATAAGAGACAATAAAATCTAAACAACCAATTGTAAGCATCAATAACATAAATTGAAGAAAGCAATCATAAATCTGAAATACCTCAAATTGCATTAAATAGAAAATCACGTCTAACATGGGAATTCATAAACTAAATTAGGAAAATAAATGAATCAACAAGAGAAATAGATAAACTAAAGGACTAGAACAATCAAGAGTAGAAGAGAATTAAATTAAAGGAACATTGAACCTGGAATTGAGAAGAAATAAACCTAAAACTAAGAGAAATCCTAAAACCTAGAGAGAGGAGAGAGCCTCTCTCTCTAGAAACTACATCTAAAAACCTAAATTTTTGTGAATTGATGAATGAATGAATGAATGATTCCTCTCATGATTCCCCCATTTTGCAGCATCTATTCTGTGTTCTCGGGCTTGGAATTGGGCCAAAAAGGAGCCTAGAAATCGCCCCCATAGCTTTCTGCAACTTTCTGCACGTGGCGCATATCACGCGTATGCGTAGGTCACGCATATGCATCGTTTGGCGAAATTTCTTGTCACGCATACACGTCAGTCACGCGTACGCGTCGCTTGTCTTTTGCGCTAGTCACGCGTACGCGTCACTCATGCGTGCGCGTCGCTGCCAGCTTCTCAAAACTTCATTTTTCGCGTTCCTTCCACTTTTGCACGTTTCCTTTCTATCCTCTAAGCCATTCCTGCCCTATAAATCCTGAAAGTACTCAACACACAGATCACGGCATCGAATGGTAATAAAAGATAATTAAAATTGATAGTTTAAAGGCCCAGGAAACATGTTTTCAACTATATCACAGAATTAGGAAGGAATTGTAAAACCATGCAAATTATATGAATAAGTGAGTAAAGAATTGATAAAAAACCACTCAAATTAGCACAAGATAAACCATAAAATAGTGGTTTATCAAGGTCGGACACCGACTTCTTAAGGGCGAAAGCCCTACTCACTCAAAGCAGATAAACTGCTCCCTAAAACCTCCACTGTATCTAGAAGGTGAATCTTAACAAACTCCCAAGATAAAAGGAACGCTTATCTACCAGAAAAGATAAGATTACTCCAACAAAAGGTGGTTAGCAGTTCTAGTATAAATACACTAGCACCCCCTAGGTATAACACACGTTCTAATCTACTAAAAACCTGCCTAAAGTCCTTGCTGATTTAAGCATCGGAGTCTCTTGCAGATACCACCCGCTACCTCCTCATGAAGAACTCGGACAGACAGTACCTCAGCATCAATAAGTCGGACGCTGCCACACAAAGGGATCTAGACCTCACGTTCAGGCCCAAATCTACGTTTCAGGTAACCCCCGTAATATTGGTGCCATTGTCGGGGACCTAGAATTCACCCTCTGACCAATGGTGGACCACAAGCTCAGAGACGGCTATATGGCATCTGAATCTGAACTAGAAGACCAGCTAGAAGATCAAACCCTCTTCCTTCCTCCTCTGCCATCACATCATGGCCCCCACAGGAAAGGGACCTCTGGGAATCCTCAAACAGGAGGATTCTGTCTGAGGTTCATCATCTCGAGGCATAGGATCCACCTTATGCGATTAAGATCCTGGACCTCATTCACGGTTAAGGAAATCGGCTCCAGTAGCTCGAACACGAGGCCAAATGATAGCGGGAGGCAGAACGGGAACTGCAAAAGGAAGTAAGGCAACGAAAGGAATTAGAAGACAAGTTACAGAAGTTAGAAGCTGGCGTACAAAGAAGGACTAATCGGACGGAGCGTAACGATAGTCCGTTGGGAGGACGCGACCTGTTCATAGAAGAGATCATGAGGGCTAGGGTTCCTCAGAACTTCAAATCACCTGACATGGATCTCTACGACAGAATGTCCAATCTGAGTCACCATCTCAGCAATTTCAGAAGCAGAACGTATCTGGCTGACACTTCTAACGCAACTTGTTGCAAAGCCTTCCCGACCACTTTAACAAAAGCTTCCATGAAATGGTTTGACGGACTGCCCCCTGATGCGCGAAAAACTTGTCTCTCAATAAATCTCCCTTCGGCAAGTGTACCGAATTTGTCGTCAAGTAAAAAATCACAATAGAGTGAGGTCGAATCCCACAAGGATTGATTGATCAAGCAACTTTAATTAGAAGAATGTTCTAGTTGAGCGAATCGTTCATAGCTCTTGAAAATGAAAACAAAGATGGAGAATACATCATAAAACTAGAAAATGCAAAGAAAGTAAAATACAGAGAGTAGTTCTCCTTTTTCTAGCCTCCAGAACTCCTTTCTCAATTCAAAGCTACTCCTATATATACTACTTCTCTCAGCTTCTAGTTGGCTCTTCAAGTCTTGGGCCTTTGGATCTTGAGTTTGAAGCAGTTCTTTTCTTCATTTGGGCTTGGCTTTACTTGCAGAGAGAAAGTGCTAAGTGGGCAGAGACTTTAGCTCAGGGCGTTAGGGGTGTTAACATTTAGTGAAAGTATAAGTTTGAGAACATTAGTGACACTTAACATTTTCACTAACGTTCCAATGTACCCCTTTGCCTCACGTTAGAGCCCACGTTAACTAGGTTAACGTGGCTTCTAGCGTGGCCTTGCCAACCTTCGAAAACGTTAGTGACACTCAACATTGTCACTAACGTTCCAGTGTGCCCCTTTTTGCTTCACATTAAAGCCCACGTTAACTAGGTTAACGTGGCTTCTAACGTGGCCTTGCCACTCTTCAAGAACGTTAGTGACACTCAACATTGTCACTAACGTTCCAATGTGCCCCTGGATCTCACGTTAGAGTCCATGTTAACTAGGTTAACGTGGCTTCTAACGTGGCCATTCTTATCCATCCCAACGTTAGTGACAATGTTGAGTGTCACTAACGTTGGCTCATCATTCATTCCTCATCGTTAGCTTCCACGTTAACTAAGTTAACGTGGAAGTTAACGTGGCTCCTTGGGGGGTTGTGTGGTTGCTTCCAACGTTAGTGACTATGTTGAGTGTCACTAACGTTGTCGACAACTCTCACCTCTTACGTTAGCTCCCACGTTAACCAAGTTAACGTGGGAGTTAACGTGGTGTGTTGCATCCTTAGGCCAACGTTAGTGACAATGTTGAATGTCACTAACGTTGGCTTCTCTTCCCCCCTTTATCGTTAGAGGCCACGTTAACTAGGTTAACGTGGGCTCTAACGTGGCCACTCATGAGTGTTTACCAACGTTAGTGACAATGTTAAGTGTCACTAACGTTGGCTCAACTTCCCTTCTCCACGTTAGAGTTCACGTTAACTTAGTTAACGTGACTCTTAACGTGGGCAATGATGGCTTTGAGAGTGTTATTGGCAATCACTTTTCTCATTAACCTTGCAAGTTACCTCCCTTTCCTTGCTTCCTTTGGTCCTGAAATCAAGCAACAGAGTGCATCAAAGTTCTAGTCCAAGTCATGGATAATGCAGCATACAATTTGTCACTAAATTCATGCAAAATCCTCATGAAATAATGTAAAATGCACAATGTATGCTTGAATCAAGGTGTAGGTGAATATCTACCCAAAACTAGCTTATTTCCTAAAGAAATGCATGAAACTACCCTAAAAATAGTAAAGAAAAGGTCAGTAAAACTGGCCAAGATGCCCTGGCATCACCCCCCAGGCCAATGGATAGGCTGAAGCTGCAAACAAAGTCATATTAGTCGGACTAAAGCACCGATTGCAGGATGAAAAAGGAGCTTGGGCTTACCGAACCACTCCACATTCCACGACGGGAGAGTCACCCTTCTGACTTCATACAGAATGGAAGCAATAATTCCCATAGAAACTTCACCACCACCTACCTCGTCCTGATTGAGAATGGCATCAGAACACAGAAGTCGAGTGGAGGAAAGCTAGCTACCAACTAGAAAGGACCCTATAAGATAATAGAGGTTCTAAGTAAAGGTTCTTGTAAGGTGTCCGACCTCCAAGGACGGGAGCTCCCAAGGTCTTGGCACGCTTGTAACCTAAAAAGATACTACAGCTAAAAGTCTTGTACCTATGTGCACTCTTTTTTTCAAAAAGAAAGGGTTTTTTTAATGAGGCACAGTACAAGGGCTAGAGGCACCCAAGCCTTTAGTAGATAGCTATGTAAGGGAATTTCTTAAACATTAATAAAAGACTCTTGGACTATTTTTTTTTTTAATTTCTTTTTAAGTTTCCCATCTCAAACGCATTGACTTAAGCTCAATAAACCACAAAAATCATTACCCGATCCAAAAGTGGCCAGCAAGATAAAGCAACGAGGTACAGGTTAATGTAAGAAGTTATATAAGCAACTCGTACGAAGCAACCACAAAACAAGTCAGAACAAAAATGGAGTTGCAAGAGTAACTCAGTAAAGACCGACTACGTAAAGTCCAGCCTATCAAAGGAAATTAACAATCTTCCTATCCAAAACTATATTGTCCATACTAAAGAGAGACAAATCAAGGTCAGGAGCCAAGACCTTAACCTGAGCTTCCAGGTTCTCAAACATCTTGTCCATGCCTAGGGCAGCTATTTCCTGGAACCCAGCCAACTCCTCCTTCAATTTCTCCAGCTCTTCCTCGCAAGCTAGCCTTTCCCCGAAGACTCTAGTATAGCTCTCCTGGTATTTCTTGGCCTTCTCCTCAGCCAGGGCTGCAGTCACTTCCGACTTGTTCGTCCTCTCCCGAGATCTTTCCGAGTCGGCCTTCAAGGTGTCCCTCTCTTTCTCCAACTCCACCTTAATCTCACTCAGCCTCTCCGCATCGACTCCAGTAGCCACCAAAGCCCCAGCAGTAGCTTGAATAGGAGAACTCTTCAGCTTCCTAGAAAGTTGAGAGCACACCCCAACAAGACGAAGACCCCATGAGCCAGAGTCTGCAGATGATTCTAGAAAGTTGAGATCACTACATCATCCATACTCACGCGATGATGATGGACAAGGTTCTTCTCTCCCTAGGCCAGAGCATCAAAATTCTTGGTGTCGTGCTCTCTTCTTCATCAGGTTTCTATTTTTTGGGAGGCGGTTAAGTGGATGAAGGAGACGAAGGTGCAGAGTCTGAAGAGATAAGTCGGGAGAGGGGAGTTAGGATAACAACTTTCATATCAGAAGGATCCAATCCCGACCTCTTTCACGGTGAAAATCGGGCAAGCTTAACGACCTCCTACTGTGAAAGACCCTCCCCGACCTCCTTTTGCCGCTGAAGGTTCCGAGCTACCATCATCTTCTTGGTATTCTGAAGAAACTTCATAGCAGATTTAGGAGCCATAGCCTTTGCAATGACAAAACATGATACAATTCGAATCAACATTTAATAAACAAGAATAAACCAAAGAGTAAGGGAAGAAGCACTACCAAGGTCTGACTTCAAAAGGCTAGGATCTCCCAAATACCTCTTTGTGTCCAAATGAGAAGCTTGGCCCTAGGTACCAAGAATGAAGTCTACTACCCCCCTCTCTAAATCATCTAAGTCAGAGAGATCACGCTTAACAATTTCAAGGGTGTCCAGCCAGTACAAAGGGAACAAGCTTTCCTGATTCTCGGACAATAAGAAAGGTCGGACACCCACCACACCCTTGATCTTAAAGAAGTGGTTTTTAAAATCATGAAAGGAGTCGTCAAACATGGAAAATGCCTTCCGACCTTGTACAGCTCGGAAGGATATCCACCCCGACTTCTTAGTTGAACTGTACGATTTGGGGGCTATAAAAAGGTAGAAGAAAACATTCAAAGGGCTGAATGTCCAATCCTCGACACAAGAGTTGGAACATTTTCATAAAGGCACAAGAATTCGGGTGCAGGTGAGAAGGGGCAAGATTGGAAGATCACAAGACCTCCATCCCAAAGTCGGTAAAAGGAAGTCGAACACCAAGCCTAGTAAAGAAACAATTATAGGCATAAAAGAAGGGCTGCTCGGACTCTACTATAGGAGGAAAGCAGACTCTCTCCTCAGGATCAGATAATTTTAAAACATAGTTTCTCTCATCCTCCCTATTCTCACAAATGTTATGGTATCTAGGAAACATGTCATAATACTCTTTGTCGGTTACCAGGACACACATTAAAACAGTGCTATCTACCCAAACCCAAAGAGCTGGGAGAACCTTAGTCGACATGTTCAAGATAACTTTGCGAGACATAAACGCTACATCTACAAGCGAAAATAAAAGAAGATTGTCACCAAACAGGTCGGACGTCATTTTAAAAAGAAGTTGGGTAACAGCTACCAAATTAAAAGAAAGCTACTCAAAATCTCTTTTACACAGCACCAAATGGAGCCTCTTCGACACAACATTACGTCAAAAACGACACCATTAGGGGCAGTACGGTGTACAAAAGACAACAACAACACAAATCACAAGCAAAGATTCTTTCAAAGAAAAAAAGAAAAGTCTTTCAAAATTCTTGACAAACGCTTTCTACTTCTCCAGCACTTCACACCAAGCCAGCAAGAAAATCGAAAGCAGATTTCTTCCAAAAAGGAAAATGCAAAGACATCAAAGCAAAAAGCTAGCAAGTCTCAAAGGAGAGATGAGGAAAAGGAATGCCAGAACCAACCTGGAAGGAGATTGGGAAGAACACAACAAGAAACGGTAAACACTCGAACGATCCCCTTCATGCCGGCAAAAGCAATCGACTTTCCAAAATGCCAAGATTGGGAAAACGCGAGGCAACAGAGATGCTCGAAATGACACAAAAGAGTACTTTCAATAAAGAAGAAAGTAAAGCAATCTTTCAGAAGCAAATAAAGGGAAAAAGAGCTCAAGGGACTATTTATAAGGCATAAAGGGGTCGAAATGACTCTTCCCCCTAGTTTAAGCACGCGCAAATCCCCAGGAATAACTACTGCACGTCATTCGACGGTCATTAAAGCTCTCTCAACGTTCAAAAATTCAAAATAAGTTGGGTGATACCGAACAGATCAAACCCGACTTGCATAACGGAAGCCACAGAATGCTCGAGCCCGACCTATAAAAGAAATGAGCTCAAGCAGGAGGCACTGTTCATACCCTGCCCCAATAAATGAAAGTCGGGCCCAATAACACTAAAAGGCCCACCAATAAAGGTGGACCTCAGGGTAAGCCCGATCTCTTTTAGGAGGTCTGACACCGACTTCTTTAGGGCAAAAGCCCTACTCGATAAAGGAAACGCATCTAAAAGGTGAATCTCAACAAACTTCCAAGATAAAGGGAACGCTTATCTACCATAAAAGATAAGATTACTCCAATAAAAGGTGGTTAGCAGTTCTACTATAAATACACTGGCACTCTCCAAGTATAACACACATTCTAATCTACTAATAACCTGCCTAAAGCCCTTGCTGACTTAAACATCAGAGTCTCTTGCAGGTACCACCCCCCACCTCCTCACGAGAAACTCAGACAGGCGACACCTCGGTATCAATAAGTCAGATGCTGCCACACAAAGGGATCTAGACCTCACGTTCAAGCCCAAATCCATGTTTCAGGTAACCTCCAAAATAGTTGGGTTGGGCCCTTGGGTCCGATTCGCTCAGTTCGGCCCGTTTGACCCAACTTTGGGCCAAATCTTTCAAAATTAGTGTCAAAATTTATGTTTTAATTAATTCTACCTCAATAAACTATAAAATTAAATTTTTTAATTTCTTAGATTAATAATTAATTTATTGGCTAATTATTCACTAATTACTCGGGGTTTACACTGTTCCACTTCCATTGTGGAATCTCAAGAGGTTGCAACATCCTAGATGGCATTTGATGCTCAATCTTCATCTTCTAGCACGTCAAACACTTGGATACGTGCTCTTCCATGTCGTTCTTCATTCCGGGCTACCAGAACATCACTTTCAAGTCGTGATACATTTTTGTGGTTCCAGGGTGAATCGAGAACTAGCTCTTATGAGCCTTTGTCAACACTTTCTATTTCAGATCTCCTAAATTCAACACACAGATCCTCTCTTTGTATCTCCAAACTTCCTCTCTATCTTGGGCAACCTCTCGTTGCTTCTTCTGTCCAATCACTTGCAGCATTTTTTGCTACTCCTGATCATCCTACTGAGCTTTCTGAATTTCAGCCTTGAAGTTTCTAGAGATATGCAGCTGGTTCAAGCATACACCCTCAACTGCCTCTCCAACACCCAAGATCCACAAACTTACTCAACAACTCTTCTTCTTTAATCATTATCCAAGCAACGCTTAGAGATTTTTTGCTCAATGCATCCGCCACCACATTAGCTTTACCTAGGTGATAATTCAACTCGAAATTATAATCTTTCAGCAACTTCATCCACCTCTTTTGTCACATATTAAGTTTCTTCTGTACTTCAGGCTCTTATGTTTAGAGAAAATGTGAAATTTCACTCCATAGAGGTAGTGTCTCCATACCTTCAAGGCAAACACAACCGCAGCAAGTTCCAAGTCATGAGTCAAATAGTTTACTTCATGGGGCCTTAGCTGTCGCGAAGCATAAGCCACAACATTTTGATGCCTTTCAATGAAGCATCATAGTAAACCTCAAATGGCTCATGGGATTCAGGCGACACAAGTACTGGAGCTATAGGTAATCTCTCTTTTAGAGTTTGGAAAACTCTCCTCATAGTCAAATGTCCACACAAAAGGAGTATCCTTACGGGTCAACTTAGTCATCAGCAATGCATTTTGTGAGAATCAAAGCTTCACAACTTCTCATGATGTCGCATACTTACAAGTTCGTCTTTCGCGTCCATAAGTCATGTTCTAAGGAACTAACGTCTCAATGGTTACATCTAGGAATCGTACGCGATGCCGAAATAGGCTCAAATTTATTTCAAAAGGATACTAAGCTCAAAAGAGAACAAACAACATGAATGGTATTCGCAAAAAATCAAAATGATACCTCGTATTGCGATCAAGCGATGTTGTAGAAAAACAACAAAATGTACCAAAAAGAGAATTAAAGTGCATCCCAAAAAAGGAATCTAAGTCAAGAATCCTAGATAGAGAGAACAAGGCATATCAAATCAAATAAGTCTATGCTGATTTTAATGAAATACAAGTTCGCGAAGGAAGGCAACTCAACTTAACAGCAAGTTTTCAAGGATTCAAGGACCACTTGATTGTACCAAAACAAGCTCAGTATCAGCTCGAAAGGTACAAGATTCATGCATGGATATATGCGAGTAAAGAATAGGATTAGAAAGATGATCAAATCATTTTTCAAGAAGAAATCTAAGACAAAAACTTCAATGCAAGTTTCAAAAAAAAGTAGATCAAGTCACAAAGATTCATTGACATAATTCTCTCCTAAAATTAGGCTTAACCACCACTAAAATTTTCCTCGAATCTAACCAATATATCATACCAGGTATTCCAAAATCCTCAACATCTAATAAGAACCAGTTATTTCATCAATTCACCAATACCTTGAATCCGAGAGTCGGATCTAGCAGCATTAACTTAGTCCTATTGTTGAGCTTGACCGGTATCTTGAGCCCTCCTATGAGGACAATCTATAGCCTTATGCCCTGGTAACCCGCACTTGAAACACCTTAACTCATCTGAATATGTCATCTCCTACTTTCCTTTTTCATTTTCGCGATGGTTGTCCTTCCTTCGATAATTGTTCTGACCCTGAGGATGTGGAGGGACGTAGCCATTCCATTTAAAATTCTGGCTTCTTGGTGTAAAGCTCCTACCTTGCCTCTTTTTGTAAGATTCTTGGCTATCACTTTTAGCCAAAGTAGTCTTCCTCGAGCACTCTTCTGCCACTTGACTCTTGTTGACCAACTCCAAAAAGATCCCTATCTCCATTGGTACTACGATACTCAGAATATCACCTCCACGACCATGTCCATTACCACCTTCATTGCCACTTCCAGCTTGTTATTCTATCCTATCCACCGCTCGGTTGGTCGCAGTAGTAGCATCATTAATAGTCGTAGCCATAGTCTCCATTGCACCTATGAATTCAGTCATACTACTTACCGGTACGGTTTTCTTATTACCTCTCCATCCTTGTCCTCGACCTTGTCTATGTCCACGAGATGCCATTTGGGTCCTGTCCATACCAAAAAATCGATATTAAGGTGATCAGTCTCAATATCTCAAGTCTAGTGCTTCAAAATTTCAAAAGCATGCTCATGAATAATTATGCTATACTTGTCAGACAAACATCCTAAATAGCATATAAACACAATCCAGAGAATGCTCAGAAGCATAGTCTGTCCGTCCCTTAGGCTCTACAAGAATGAACTACTCTGATACCATAATGTAATACCCTATCACACAAAGCCTTATGCTATAGTCGTAAATCAGAGGTGGTGAGGTATTATGACCTCTAAAACGAAAAAGTACATATATAGTATTTGAAAGAATATAATTTAATTCAGAGCCTGTAAAGGAAGAATAAAACAAAAGCGAGAAATCATTATCGCACATGTAGCATTAAAGGTAAAAGCGTCGATATACAGAAACGAAAGACATATACATATACATAGCAAATACTAGTTTCGACTTGCGAAAAAAAGACAAGCTAGAAAGTATATTACAGAATCAGAAGTGTAATCAAAACATAATCCAGTTTCTCTGAAAATCAACCTCTAAAAGGGATATACAAACATATATACAAAAGCGGAGAAATAAACAACTCTAAGCACAAAATAAAAAATATAAGGGAGTCTTCGCTGTCCAAGAGGATCCAGTATACTCAGCGAGGTGCGTCACGTCCTGTATCTAAAAAATAACAAAATCCATAATGGGTGAGAATTCGAAGATTCCTAGTAGGGTAACAGTTTTAAATGGAGATGATGTAAAAATACACGAACCCACTAGACAATCCTAAACTTCAACACCCAAGATTCAAGCCTAGGGTTTATTAAACCAAGCAGGGTAAACATATTAAGTCCTCATCTGTCTCAGTGGTCCTTATCCTCCATCCTTCATAACACATCTTAACAACTTCCTTCTTAGTATCACATCATATCAGTATATGGTTCAGTAGCTTATTAAGCAGTAGCAAACACTAGTAATAAGGTGCAAACATAATCAAAAGCAATCACATCATATATAGTAATTAGTAGTTAAACAGATATATTCACTTAGGCAAACCAAACAAAAGATACACACTCAAGCAATTACACATAGATGCACATAATGCATGCCTGTCTTACTGGCCATGAGCTCACATGTTGGTTATGTTGTCAGACCTGACTCGGGTAAGCAGGATTAACCAATTGTCCTTACCCTTAGGTTCCATAAAAGCAAGCAAAATTTACCAAACTGTCCTTTTCCGGAATGTTCATCAACTATACAAGCGGGATTTATCACCGTCCTTGCCATCCAAATTATTCCATGAGTAAGCGTGATTAACCAAAGTCCTTACCGGGTACTTGGAACAAGTGGGATTAACCAACTTCCTTGTCAGGAATAGAGATCAATCAATGCGCAAGCAAAATTTACCACAATCCTTCCATTGCAGTAATTCATATCTCAAACAATTCACAATAAAGCCTTTAATCAGTGTTATACTCAGTAGGTTCATTAACCATAAGCTTTCATCAATATCACCGATCCTTTAATCCACAATCCCATTCATTATACCAATTTAATCCATTCCATATCCCCACACTCATTCTGAAGTCTAAAACTAGTTATCTGACCATATACAGGGATTTACAAGCTTGTCGGAAAAGTTAAATAGTCAAAAACAGAGAAATTTTGAGAAAACAGGCCCTGTGCGTATGCATTATCCTTGTGCATACGCACCAATCAGAAATGCTTCCCAACTTGTGCTTACGCATGACCAGTTTGCGTACGCACAACTTGAAAACTCCCTCCCGTGCGTACGCATCAGCCTCATGCATATGCATGAGTATTCACACTTGTCCTGACTAGTGCATGCACACAACCCCGTACATGTGCACACAAGCCACAACTCTAGTTTTTCTGCAATCTCAGAATTTAGTTTAAAACATCAATTTTCAATCATTCATAATTTCCTCTATAAAATTTCGTTTTCATTCATTCTTAAACCATTTTAAAGCGCTCATCATTATCTTTAATTTAAGACAAATTTCATTAAATTCCGAGCACCAAGTTATGGTCCGTCAAAGTTGGTTAAAATTCTGTTTTAACCCAAATCCACACTATTGCCTATTTTCACCAATTCTCAATCCAATTTAGTTCAAACCACTCCAATACCATTTCTAAATATTTCAAAAACTCATTCATCAATTCCCAAATATTTCAAGCCTAACCAACCCAATTCTAACTCATTTAGCACCTCTCATCAACTATATCCATTCACAACAACAACACACAACACTCACACATCCAAATTCACAACCAACCAAACATCAATCATCTCATTCTCATATAACAATTCACACCACTCACCTCAACTTACTAAATAGGGAATTCCTCATCCTATCACGGCCTCTGGTACAATTTTCATATCAATTACTATTTCCATCACACACACACACACACACACACACACACACACACACACACATATTTACATCATAATTCAAGCTATCCTCCAACCAAATAATTATCACAATAATCAATTTCTTTCATTCCTATCCTAGGTATAATTACCTAGATTTTTACATAGCTCTACATAATGCCTACTCAAAACTAAGACCCGTACCTTATCGACGACAGTATTCCCAACACTTGAATTTCCTCTCCTCTCGGAATCAAGCCTCAACCAACTCCTCCAAGCCTCTCCCAATTATACCACAATCACACCACGTACTCTAACTGCACCAATTCAACCAAACAATCTAAGTGAATCCATATAATCTAATCACAATAATTTATTCAACATTCATACTAGGGTTTTTACTCAAAATTTGGGATAATGTGGGGATTGAGCTTCCTTACCTTATCTCACATAACCTTGGGTTGAAACTCCATCAAAACTCAAGATTGAACCTCCCCTAATCATTAAAAAATCGAAATTTTCTCACCACCCAAACAAAAAATGCGAAAATGAAGAGAAATCGAAAATAGGGCAAGAATTTCGAAATTTCTTACCACATATAAGATAGAATCGAAGAGTGTGATAAGGGCGATGCGTGGCCACAAACAGGTCTTCGATTGGAGCTACGGATTAAAAGTTATGAGAATCTGTGTGAATGTGAATAGTGACCTTAGGGTACCACTCTCTTCCTCCCTTCCTCTCTTCTATCTTATAAGCCTTGGGCTTGGGCCCGACATGGGGCCATTTGTGGTTTTGGCTCTTTAGCCCAATCTTAGATCAAAACCTTTAAGATAAGTGTTTTAATTCATGTTCTAAATATTTTTATCTCTCCTAATTATAAATGTTAGATTTTTTAACTTTTTTCACTCATAATTAATTTATTATTTATTATTTAACTGGGTTTTACAATAGGCGAGCTTCTCAAGTCTGGAGTACCGCATCTCAGCATTTTGGAGAACCTTACTGATGAAGTATACAGGACCTTGTGTTTTTTGTTCGTCTTTTCGGATTAGCGCCGTTGCTAGCGCTTCGTCCTTTATGGATAAGTAAAGCTACAAAGTCTCTCCCGCTCTGAGTTTTGAGAGTAAGAGAGGTTCCGTTAACACTTTTTTGAAGTGTTAGAAGGCCTCTTCGCGTTCAAGTTCCCATTTGAAACTTATACCCTTTTTCATGAGCTTGAAGAATGGAATAGCTTTTTGAGCCAAGGCGCCGAGGAAGCGCAAGAGGGCGGCAAGTTGCCAAGTCAGCCTTTGGACATCCTTGAGGTTTGTAGGGTACTCATCTCGAGGATGGCC
Source organism: Arachis ipaensis (assembly GCF_000816755.2). Classification (NCBI taxonomy): domain Eukaryota; kingdom Viridiplantae; phylum Streptophyta; class Magnoliopsida; order Fabales; family Fabaceae; genus Arachis; species Arachis ipaensis. The sequence continues at coordinate 104,684,384 of NC_029787.2, read as the reverse complement.
TTGCATTTTTTTGGATTCGCCTCTACTCTTTGTTGCGTGATCATGAAGCCCAGGAATTTTCCAGCCTCTATTCGAAATGCGCATTTCATCGGATTGAGGCGCATTCGGTGCTTTCTCAGGGTGCTCAATATGAGTTTAAGGTCATTAATAAGATCGTCACCTATTTTTGTTTTGGCTATCATGTCATCAATATAAACCTCTAGCTTGGTCCCTGAGAGGTCTTTGAAGTTCTTCACGATGAGCCTTTAGTAGGTGGCCCCGACGTTCTTTAGCTCGAAGGGCATGACTGTGTAGCAGTATGTACCTTTGGGGTCATAAATGCCATTTTCTCCTCATCTAGCCCATGCATGGGTATCTGGTTATATTTTGAGTGTACGTCCATGAAACTGAGGTACTAGAGCCCCAAAACGGCGTCCACCAGTCCATCGATGTTCAGTAGTGGAAATGTGTTTTTCAGACAAGCCTTGTTCAAGTCCGTATAGTCGATGCACATTCACCATTTTTACCAATATGACATTGGCTAGCCAAGTCGTGTAAGGTAGTTCTCAGATAAAACTGGCTTTGAGCAAGCTTTTGACTTGCTTCCTAACTTCGATTGCTCGGTCAGTAGACATTTTCCTCCTCCTCTAGGCTACCGACCTGGATTTAGGGTCTACAGTTAGCCGGTGAGACATCAAGTATGGGTCTATTCCCGGCATGTCGGTGGGAGTAAAGGCGAAAAAGTCTCTATTTTCCTTAGAAGTCCCACAAGTTTGCCTTTAAGGTTAAAAGGCAAGTTTTTGTTGATGAACTTGAACTCGTCCTTGGTTTTCTCTATTTGTAGTTTTTCCATGTCTCCTTCTGACTCTGATCTGGGTTGATCGTCTTGTCATGTGCCCAGGTCGGCTAGGAAGATTTCTGCCACATTCCGGGACCACTTTCGGAGGGCTAGGCTAGCGTTGTCGCACCCCACTGCGACCTCCTGGTCACCATGTATTGTTCTTATGGTCCCGTCGTCTGCTTGTCACTTCATGATTAGGAACTTGGAAAATATGGCAATGGAAAGGTCCTTAATTGTCTTTCTACCCAGGATGATGTTATAGGTCATAGAGTCCTTTAGAACCACAAACTCATAGAGTATAGTTTTCTTTTGGCTTCTGGTTTCAATGGTGACAGGTAACACTATGGAATCCTCCGGTTTGAGAAATTTGTCTCTGAGTCCAATTACTCTATTACGGTGACTTTGTACGTTTCCATTTCGAAATCCTAGCTTGTTGAAGGCTCCTTTGAAGAGGATGTTGGCATTGGCTCCGGTGTTTACTAGTATACATTTTACTAAACCGGTTCTGACCCTGACCGAGATGACGAAGGGGGTGTCTTCCGCCGAAGTGCCATTTTGGCAATCATCAGGGGAGAATGTTATCGTTGTTGGAAGGGAAGAGGTTCTTTTTTCAACTTTTACGACTACCACCCAAAGATCCTTTTTTAATGCCGATTTGGATTTTCGGGCACATCTTTCCTGGTGATGACATTTACTATGATTGTTGGGCCAGTTTTCGAGCTCTCCTGGTGTGCCTGTCTCATCATTCTAGGATTTTGTCCTTCCCGCTCTAGCGATCTCTCCCATTCGACTTTTCTAGGCTCTCGAATAATTTTGGCAAACTCAAGGAGTTTGTCTTCTCGAATGGCTTGTTCGAGAGCATCCTCGAAGCAGTCTTAAGTTTTATGTTCGTATCCTCTGTGATAGTTGCAGTACAGGCTTTTGCTATCACCTGTTCGTTCTTCAATTGTCTGGCCTTCGAGAGAGTGCCTTGATATGCTATCTGGTGATAGATCTCTGTGATCAAAGCTGGTAGGGGGTGTAGTTCGTGAACTTCTCCACCCTAAGCGGCCGGTTGGGGGTGGTAGATTTAAAATGCTCTTTTAGGGTTTCTTTGGGCGATGGGTTGCTTTGAGGTGCCGTGGTGCCATTTATTAGCTACCATAACTTGGCTCACTTCCTCGTCGTTTATGTACTCCCTTGTAATGTTCTGGATTTCATGCATAGTCCAGACTGGTTTGGTTGTAAGATGCTTACGTAAATCTTCATTCATGAGCCCATTGGTCAAGCACAGACTGGCCACAGAGTTTATGAGCCCATCGACCATTAGGCATTTGTCGTTAAACCTATCGAAGTACTTCCTTGTGGGTTCATCTAGTCATTGTGTAATTTCGAGTAGGGTAATTGGATGCTTTGCCTTTGCAATCCTGGTAGTGAATTATGCCATGAATTTCTTGGAGATATCATCAAAACAAGACACAGAACCATTTGGCAGGGCATTAAAGCACTTAATTTCTGGATAGGCTAGGGTTACCGGGAAAGCCCTACACCGAACTGTGTCGGCCGCTCCTTCTAGTTTATCCTGGCCTCAAAGGCAATTAGGTGTTCCTGTGGATCTTTGGTGCTGTCGTACTTTGTTTGTCAAAACCCTTTGGTAGCTTGGATTTTAGGATCCTCTTAGTGAAAGGGGCAGCTCCCATTATCATGTGTTCTCTCTTTCTTCGTTTGGAATCTCTTCGGCATCTCCTTTCATCATCGTTGTGCTAGCGTTTGGGTTCCCAAGATATATGATGCATGTGCATCATGAGTTGTTTTTCTTGGTTATTTCATATAGAAAGTCAATGAACTATGCTCATTTATAAAGTGTTCTAGTGCTTAATTTGAATACTACTTTGATTGTTTTGAGTTAATAAATTTGTAGAAAATGTAGAAAAAGAAGCAACAAAAGTACTAATAGAAGAAGCACTTCAAGCACCTCTTGGAAGCTCTATGTATGGCTTCTCCAATGCCACTTTAGAGGCTTCATTTGTGGTGTCTCCAATGCCACCTTACATGGAGGGATAGCGGTGTCTCCAATGCCACTTTTCATGGGGAAGAATGGCATCTCCAATGCCATGAAATTACACTCCCAAGGACCAACAATGTGGCGTCTTAGACACCATATTGAAGCTATTTCCCTTCATGTACACCTTCAAAGTTTCAGCTAAAATAAGGCTTGAAATGGAGCCTCACATTCCACCCTTAAAGCATACTTCGAAGGCCACACTTTGAGTTTTATTTTGGCCTTTGGTAAAGCATATGGCATGCCACAATTGGTGCTTGAAATTGACAAATCATTGAGCACATCTAATGCTCCTCAAACCCAACTAATCAAGCCCACAACCATCAAACTCACAAGGCTCAGGATCCAAAGAGAGCAAGGAAGATCACCAATGATAGTTAGTTAGAAAGTGCAATTTGAATTTTATTTGAATTTGTAATTTATGATAGCTTATAAATAGAGATACAGGGAACCTTTAAGGGGGCTTGATGAGCGGATAATTTATACGCTTTTTGGCATTGTTTTTACATAGTTTTTAGTATGATTTGATTAGTTTTTAGTATATTTTTATTAGTTTTTAATTAAAAATCACATTTCTGGACTTTACTAAGAGTTTGTGTATTTTTCTGTGATTTCAGGTAATTTCTGACTGAAATTGAGGGACTTGAGCAAAAATCTGATTCAGAGGCTGAAGAAGGACTGTAGATGCTATTGGATTCTGACCTCCCTGCACTCAAAGTGGATTTTATGGAGCTACAGAAACCTAAATAGTACGCTCTCAATTGTGTTGGACAGTAGACATCCAGGACTTTCCAGCAATATATAATAGTTCATACTTTGCCCAAGTTTAAATGACCCAAACTGGCATTCAAAGCAAGCTTTCTGCCCTATTATGGCGTTAAACACCAAAAACAAGTTGCAAAGCAGAGTTAAATGCTAGAAACAAGTTACAAACTGGCGTTCAACTCCAAGAAAGACCTCTACATGTGAAAGCTTCAACGTTCAGTCCAAGCACACACCAGGTGGGCCCGAAAGTGGATTTCTGCATCATTTACTCATTTCTGTAAACCCTAATAACTAGTTTAGTATAAATAGGACTTTTTACTATTGTATTTACATCTCTGGTTAGTCTTTGACTAATTTTATGTTCTGAGATCATGTTTAGGGGGCTGGCCATTCAGCCATGCCTGGACCTTCTTCTTATATATTTTCAACGGTAGAGTTTCTATACACCATAGATTAAGGTGTAGAGCTCTGCTGTTCCTCATGAATTAATACAAAGTACTATTATTTTTCTATTCAACTTAAGTCTATTTCTTCTCTAAGATATTCATTCGCACACAAGAACATGATGAATGTGATAATTATGTGACGCTCATCACCATTCTCACTTATGAATGCGTGCCTGACAAACACTTCCGTTTTACATGAAAGCAAGCTTGAATGCATATCTCTTAGCATCCTGATCTATGATCAGAGTCTTCGTGGTATAGGCTAGAATTATTGGCGGCCATTCTTGAGATCCGGAAAGTCTAAACCTTGTCTGTGGTATTTCGAGTTGGATCTAGGAAGGGATGGCTGTGACGAGCTTCAAACTCGCGAGTGCTGGGCGTAGTGACAAATGCAAAAGGATTACTGAATCCTATTCTAGCATGATCGAGAACCGACAGATGATTAGCCTTGCGGTGACAACGCATTTGGACCATTTTCACTGAGAGGACGGGATGTAGCCATTGACAACGGTGATGCCCAATATACAGCTTGCCATGGAAAGGAGTATGAGTGATTGGATGAAAGCAGTAGGAAAGCAGATGTTCAGAAGGAACAAAAGCATCTCCATACGCTTATCTGAAATTCTCACCAATGAATTACATAAGTATTTTTATCCTATTTTATATTTAATTATATTTTAATTATCAAATCTCCATAACCAATTGAATCCGCCTGACTGAGATTTACAAGGTGACCATAGCTTGCTTCAAGCCGACAATCTCCGTGGGATTGACCCTTACTCACGTAAGGTTTATTACTTGGACGACCCAGTGCACTTACTGGTTAGTTGTGCGAAGTTGTGAAAAAGAACTAAGATTATGAACGTGCGTACCAAGTTTTTGGCGCTGTTACCAAGGAATGAACGATCACGATTTCTTGCACCAAGTTTTTGGCACCGTTGCCGGGGATTGTTCGAGTTTGGACAACTGACGGTTTATCTTGTTGCTCAGATTAGGTAATTTTATTTTAATTTTAAGCTTTTTGTTTTTGTTATTTTTATTTTTGAGAAATTTTCAAAAAAAAATAAATAAATTATCCCATGTTCTTCAAAATTTTTAAGAATGAATTCTAGAGTTTCATGAGATATGTTGAATCATGGCTGGCTGTTAAGCCATGTCTAATCTTTTGGACCGAGGTTTCAACTATCCTTAGAAGAGATTCTTTGTCTTTCTCAGCAATTTAGCTTTTGTATGTAATGATTTGCTAAAGCTTGGCTGGCCATTCGCCATGTCTAGTGTTTTGGACCAGAGCTTTCACTGAAAGCTTGGCTGACTAGTAAGTCATGTCTAATTCCTGGACCGGAGTTTTAGACTAACATCGCATGATTCCTGGAATTCTCATTAGAAATTTTGAAATCCTTATTTTTCTTTTTCCAATTAATTTTCGAAAAATAAAAAAAATTAATAAAATCATAAAACCAAAAATAATTTTGTGTTTATTGTTTGAGTCTAGTGTCAAATTGTAAGTTTGGTGTCAATTGCATTTTTTTTAATTTCCTAAAAATTTTCGAAACTCATGCATGGTGTTCTTCATGATCTTCAAGTTATTCTTGATGATCTTCTTTGTTTGATCTTTGCATTTTCATGTTTTGTGTCTTTTCTTGTTTTTCATATGCATTTTTAATTTGTTAGTGTCTAAACATTAAAAATTCCTAAGTTTGGTGTCTTGCACGTTTTTCTTTTCTTAAAAATTTTCAAAAATAAGTCTTGATGTTCATCTTGATCTCCAAAGTGTTCTTGGTGTTCATCTTGACATTCAAAGTGTTCTTGCATGCATCATGTGTTTTGATCTTGAATTTTTATGTTTTGCATCATTTTTATGTTTTTCTCTCTCCTCATTAAAATTTCAAAAATAAAAAAATATCTTTCCCTTTTTCTTCTCATAAATTTCGAATATTTGAGTTGACTTTTTCAAAAAATTTTCAAAATTTAGTTGTTTTTTATGAGTCAAATCAAATTTTCAATTTAAAAATTCTATCTTTTTCAAATCTTTTTTTAAAAATCAAATCTTTTTCATTTTTCTTTCATATTTTCGAAAATTCAAATTGATTTTCAAAAATATTTTTCTTATTTTATTCCATATTTTTCAAAATCTTTACTAACAATTAATGTGATTGATTCAAAAAAAATTTGAGTTTGTTACTTGTCTATTAAGAAAGATTCAATCTTTAAATTTTAGAATCATATCTTTTAGTTTCTTGTTAGTCAAGTAATCAATTTCAATTTTCAAAATCAAATCTTTTTAATTTCCAATTCAAATCTTTTTCAATTTCAATCATAACTTTTTTAAAATCAATTTCAAAATCTTTTCTAACTTCTCACCCTTTCAAATTTGATTTTCAAATCTTTTTCAATTAACTACTTGACTTTTTGGTTTATTTTTAAAAGTTTTCTATTTCAATCATATCTTTTTCAAAACCACCTAACTAATTTTCTCTCTCTAATTTTTGAAAACTCCTATCCACTTTTTCAAAATTCTTTTTAATTAACTAATTGTTTCAAATTTTAATTTTAATTTTATTTCTCTTTTTAATTTTTGAATTCTAACTAAATTTTAAAATAAAAACAAAAATATTTTCCTTTTAGTTTAAATTAAATTCGAATTTTCTCCCCCCCCCTCTCTCATCTCCTTCTATTTATTTATTTATCTACTAACACCCCTTTTTAACTCAAAAATTCGAACCCACTCTTCTCCTCTATGTTCGAATTCTTATCTTTTCCTTCTTCCATTCTTCTCTTCTTATACTCATATAAGGAATCTCTATACTATGACATAGAGGATTCCATATTTTTTTCTGTTCTCTTCTTTTTCATATGAGCAGGAACAAGGATAAAAACATTCTTGTTGAAGCCGATCCTAAACCTGAAAGGACTCTGAAGAGGAAGCTAAAGCACAACTCTCTGGAGAAAATCTGACAGAAATTTTTGAAAATGAATGAGACATGGCCGAAAATAATACCAATGGTGGAGATGCAAGGAAGATGCTTGGTGACTTTACTGCACCAAATTTTAATTTACATGGAAGAAGCATCTCAATCCCTGTCATTGGAGCAAACAATTTTGAGCTAAAGCCTCAATTAGTTTCTCTGATGCAACAGAATTGCAAGTTTCATGGACTTCCATCAAAAGATTCTTTTTAGTTCTTAACTGAATTCTTGCAAATCTGTGATACTGTTAAGACCAATAGGGTTGATTCCGAAGTCTATAGGCTTATGCTTTTCCCGTTTGCTGTAAGAGACAGAGCTAGAATATGGTTGGACTCTCAACCTAAAGATAGCCTGAACTCTTGGGATAAGCTGGTCACGACTTTCTTAGCCAAGTTCTTTCCTCCTCAAAAGCTTAGCAAGCTTAGAGTGGATGTTCAAACTCCAAACAGAAAGAAGGTGAATCCCTCTATGAAGCTTGGGAGAGATACAAGCAACTGACCAAAAAGTGTCCTTCTGACATGCTTTCAGAATGGACCATCCTGGATATATTCTATGATGGTCTGTCTGAATTATCAAAGATGTCATTTGACCATTCTGCAGGTGGATCCATTCACCTAAAGAAAACGCCTGCAGAAGCTCAGGAACTCATTGACATAGTTGCAAATAACCAGTTCATGTACACTTCTGAAAGGAATCCTGTGAGTAATGGGACGCCTCAGAGGAAGAGAGTTCTTGAAATTGATACGCTGAATGCCATATTGGATCAGAATAAAATATTGACTCAGCAAGTCAATATAATTTCTCAAAGTCTAAATGGATTGCAAGCTGCATCCAACAATACTAAAGAAGCATCTTCTGAAGAAGAAGCTTATGATCCTGAAAACCCTGCAATAGTAGAGGTGAATTACATGGGAGAACCCTATGGAAACACCTATAATCCCTTATGGAGAAATCATCCAAATTTCTCATGGAAGGATCAACAAAAGCCTCAACAAGGCTTTAATAATGGTGAAAAAAATAGGTTTAGCAATAGCAAGCCTTTTCCATCATCCTCTCAACAACAGACAGAGAATTCTGAGCAGAATCCATCTAGCTTAGCAAATATAGTCTCTGATCTATCTAAGGCCACTCTAAGCTTCATGAATGAAACAAGATCCTCCATTAGAAATTTGGAGGCACAAGTGGGCCAGCTGAGTAAAAGAGTCACTGAAACTCCTCCTAGTACTCTCCCAAGCAATACAGAAGAGAATCCAAAAAGAGAGTGCAAGGCCATAACCTTACTTGGTGTGGCCGAACCCAGAGAGGAGGAGTGCTAATTATCTAGGAGCCATCATGAAGTTGAACACCAGTTTATTTGGTAATGATACTTGGGAGGATGAACCCCCCTTGTTTACCAATGAACTAAGTGTATTGATAAGGCAGACATTGCCTCAGAAGAAATCGGATCTCGAAAAGTTCTTCATACCTTGTACCATAGGCACTATGACCTTTGAGAAGGCTCTGTGTGACCTTGGGTCAAGGATATACCTCATGCCACTCTCTGTAATAGAGAAACTGAGAATCTATGAGGTACAAGCTGCAAGAATCTCACTAGAGATGACAGACAAATCAATGAAACAGGCTTATGGATTAGTAGAGGACTTGTTAGTAAAGGTTGAAGGCCTTTACATCCCTACTGATTTCATAATCCTAGACACTGGGAAGGATGAGGATGAATCCATCATCCTTGGAAGACCCTTCCTAGCCACAGCAAAAGCTGTGATTGATGTGGACAGAGGAGAGTTGGTCCTTCAACTGACTGAGGACTACCTTGTATTTAAGACTCAAGATTCTCCTTCTATAACCATGGAGAGGAAGCATGAAAAGCTTCTCTCACTGCAGAGTCAACCAAAGTCCCCATAGTCAAACTTTAAGTTTGGTGTTGGGAGGCCACAACTAAACTCTAAGTTTGGTGTTGAACCCCCACATTCAAACTCTAAGTTTGGTGTTGGGAAGTCTCAACAATGCTCTGAACATCTGTGAGGCTCCATGAGAGCTCACTGTCAAGCTATTGACATTAAAGAAGCACTTGTTGGGAGGTAATCCAATGTTATTTAATTATATCTATTTATTTTCCATTGCTATTTTATGTTTTCTTTAGGTTGATGATCATGTGAAGTCACAAAAACTACTGAAAAATAAAAAACAGAATGAAAAACAGCATTAAAAATAGCTCACCCTAGAGAAAGAGCTTACTGGCGTTTAAACGCCAGTAAGAAGCATCAAACTGGCGTTTAACACCAGAAAGAAGCATCAAGCTGGCGTTAAATGCCAGAAACAAGCACCAGACTTGCGTTTAACGCCAGAACAGAGCATGGAATTGGCATTAAACGCTAGAAACAAGCAGCAAGCTGGCGTTTAACGCCAGACATGCATTCTAAGGGCATTTTGCACGCCTAAATGGAGCAGGGATG
>NC_029787.2:104666635-104674872 GCF_000816755.2 Arachis ipaensis | reverse complement strand
TTTTTTCCCTCCCAAACCCAACCCTAATGGCCGAAACCTACCCTCCACCCCACCCCTATATAAACCCCTCAACACTACTCCATTTTCACACATTACAACCACCACTTCTCCCCCTTGGCCGAATACACCTTCTCCCTCCATCTCCTCTATTTTTTTCTTCTTTTACTACTTCCTTTCTTCTTTTGCTTGAGGACGAGCAAACCTTTTAAGTTTGGTATGGTAAAAGCATTGCTTTTTATTTTTCCATAACCATTAATGGCACCTAAGGCCAGAGAAACCTCAAGAAAGAGGAAAGGGAAGGTAATTGCTTCTACCTCTGAGTCATGGAAGATGGACAGATTCATCTCAAAGGTCCATCAAGACCACTTCTATGAAGTTGTAGCCAAGAAAAAGGTGATCCCTGAGGTCCCTTTTAAGCTCAAAAAGAGCGAATATCCGGAGATCCGACAAGAGATTAGAAGAAGAGGATGGGAAGTTCTCTCTAATCCTATTCAACAAGTGAGGATCTTAATGGTTCAAGAGTTCTATGCAAACGCATGGATCACTAGGAACCATGATCAAAGTAGGAACCCGAATCCAAAGAATTGGCTTACAATGGTTCGGGGGAAATACTTAGATTTTAGTCCGAAAAATGTAAGGTTGGCGTTCAACTTGCCAATGATGCAAGAAAACGCACACCCCTACACTAGAAGGGTCAACTTTGATCAAAGGTTGGACCAAGTCCTCATGGACATATGTGTAGAAGGAGCTCAATGGAAAGTTGACTCAAGAGACAAGCCGGTTCAATTGAGAAGACCGGACCTTAAGCCTGTAGCTAGAGGATGGTTGGAGTTCATCCAACACTCAATTATTCCTACTAGCAACCGGTCTGAAGATACTGTAGACCGGGCCATCATGATCCATAGTATCATGATTGGGGAGGAAGTGGAAGTTCATGAGATTATACCTCAAGAATTCTACAAGGTGGCTGACAAGTCATCCACTTTGGCAAGGTTAGCCTTTCCTCACCTCATTTGCCACCTCTACAATTCGGCTGGAATTGACATAGAGAGAGATATCCTCATTGATGAGGACAAGCCCATCACTAAGAAAAGGATGGAGCAAACAAGAGATCATAGACCTCAACAAGAGCATGAGGAAACTCCTCACCATGAAATCCCTAAGATGCCTCAAGGGATGCACTTTCCTCCACAAAACTATTGGGAGCAAATCAACACCTCCCTAGGAGAATTAAGTTCCAACATGGGATAACTAAGGATGGAATACCAAGAGCACTCCATCATTCTCCATGAGATTAGAGAAGATCAAAGAGCTATGAGGGAGGAGCAACAAAGACAAGGAAGAGACATAGAGGAGCTCAAGAGCACCATTGGTTCTTCGAGAAGAGGAAGACGCCACCCTCACTAAGGTGGACCCGTTCCTTAATCTCCTTGTTCTTATTTTCCTGTTTTTCGGTTCTTGAGCCTTATGTTTTATTTATGTTTGTGTCTTTACTATATGATCATTAGTGTTTAAGTGTCTATGTCTTAAAGCTATGAATGTCCTATGAATCCATCACCTCTCTTAAATTAAAAATGCTTTTAATCACAAAAGAACAAGAAGTACATGATTTTGAATTTATCCTTGAAACTAGTTTAATTATTTTGATGTGGTGAGAATACTTTTTATTTTCTGAATGAATGCTTGAACCGTGCATATGTCTTTTGAATTTGTTGTTTATGAATGTTAAAATTGTTGGCTCTTGAAAGAATGATGAAAAAGGAGAAATGTTATTTGATGATCTGAAAAATCATAAAAATGATTTTTGAAGCAAGAAAAAATAGTGAATAGAGAAAAGCTTGCGTAAAAATAAAGAAGGCAAAAAAAAGAAAGAAAAAGAAAAAAGCAAGCAGAAAAAGCCAATAGCCCTTAAAACCAAAAGGCAAGGGTAAAAGGGATCCAAGGCTTTGTGCATCAGTGGATAGGAGGGCCAAAAGGAATAAAATCCTGGCCTAAGCGGCTAAACCAAACTGTCCCTAACCATGTGCTTGTGACATGAAGGTGTCAAGTGAAAAGCTTGAGACTGAGCGGTTAAAGTCGAGGTTCAAAGCAAAAAGAGAGTGTGCTTAAGAACCCTGGGCACCTCTAATTGGGGACTTTAGCAAAGCTGAGTCACAATCTGAAAAGGTTCACCCAATTATGTGTCTGTGGTATTTATGTATCCGGTGGTAATACTGGAAAACAAAGTGCTTAGGGCCACGGCCAAGACTCATAAAGTAGCTGTGTTCAAGAATCAACATACTGAACTAGGAGAATCAATAACACTATCTGAATTCTGAGTTCCCATAGATGCCAATCATTCTGAACTTCAAAGGATAAAGTGAGATGCCAAAACTGTTCAGAGGCAAAAAGTTACTAGTCCCGCTCATCTAATTGGAGCTAAGTTTCATTGATGTTTGGAGTTTATAGTATATTCTCTTCTTTTTATCCTATTTGATTTTCAGTTGCTTGGGGACAAGCAACAATTTAAGTTTGGTGTTGTGATGAGCGGATAATTTATACGCTTTTTGGCATTGTTTTTACATAGTTTTTAGTATGATTTGATTAGTTTTTAGTATATTTTTATTAGTTTTTAATTAAAAATCATATTTCTAGACTTTACTAGGAGTTTGTGTGTTTTTCTGTGACTTCAGGTAATTTCTGACTGAAATTGAGGGACTTGAGCAAAAATCTGATTCAGAGGCTGAAGAAGGACTGCAGATGCTATTGGATTCTGACCTCCCTGCACTCAAAGTAGATTTTCTGGAGCTACAGAAACCTAAATGGCGCGCTCTCAATTTTGTTGGACAGTAGACATCCAGAGCTTTCCAGCAATATATAATAGTCCATACTTTGCCCAAGTTTAGATGACGCAAACTGGCGTTCAACGCCAGCTTTTTGCCCTATTCTGGCGTTAAACGTCAGAAACAAGTTGCAAAGCAGAGTTAAACGCCAGAAACAAGTTACAAACTGGCGTTCAACTCCAAGGAAGACCTCTACACGTGAAAGCTTCAACGCTCAGCCCAAGCACACACCAAGTGGGCCCGAAAGTGGATTTCTGCATCATTTACTTATTTCTGTAAACTCTAGTAACTAGTTTAGTATAAATAGGACTTTTTACTATTGTATTTACATCTCTGGTTAGTCTTTGACTAATTTTATGTTCTGAGATCATGTTTAGGGGGCTGGCCATTCGGCCATGCCTGGACCTTGTTCTTATGTATTTTCAATGGTAGAGTTTCTACACACCATAGATTAAGGTGTGGAGTTCTGCTGTTCCTCATGAATTAATGCAAAGTGCTATTGTTTTTCTATTCACCTTAAGCCTATTTCTTCTCTAAGATATTCATTCGCACACAAGAACATGATGAATGTGATGATTATGTGACGCTCATCACCATTCTCACTTATGAACGCGTGCCTGACAAACACTTCCGTTCTACATGAAAGCAAGCTTGAATGCATATCTCTTAGCATCCTGATCTACGATCAGAGTCTTCGTGGTATAGGCTAGAATTATTGGCAGCCATTCTTGAGATCCGGAAAGTCTAAACCTTGTCTATGGTATTTCGAGTAGGATCTGGAAAGGGATGGCTGTGACGAGCTTCAAACTCGCGAGTACTGGGCGTAGTGACAAATGCAAAAGGATTACTGAATCCTATTTTAGCATGATCGAGAACCGACAGATGATTAGCTGTGCAGTGACAGTGCATTTGGATCATTTTCACTGAGAGGACGGGATGTAGACATTGACAACGGTGATGCCTAATATACAGCTTGCCATGGAAAGGAGTATGAGTGATTGGATGAAAGCAGTAGGAAAGCAGAGGTTTAGAAGGAACAAAAGCATCTCCATACGCTTATCTGAAATTCTCACCAATGAATTACATAAGTATTTCTATCCTATTTTATATTTTAATTATATTTTAATTATCAAATCTCCATAACCAATTGAATCCGCCTGACTGAGATTTACAAGGTGACCATAGCTTTCTTCAAGCCGACAATCTCTATGGGATCGACCCTTACTCACGTAAGGTTTATTACTTGGACGACCCAGTGCACTTGCTAGTTAGTTGTGCGAAGTTGTGAAAAAGAACTAAGATTATGAACGTGCGTACCAAGTTTTTGGCGCCGTTACCAAGGAATGAACGATCACGATTTCGTGCACCAGGGCTCATCCTCATTTTTTTTTTCCTCACTTCACTTTCTATACCCATTTTGTAATTATTGAGTTATGAGTAGCTAATCTTCTTTTCATTGAGAAAAGAGAGCTCTGTTGAATTTTAATAGATTAATGTGATTAATTCTTCAACTTTAATTAATTTCAATTGTTTCTTTAGAAAGAGTATTCGTTCTTTATCAAAGATCTAAATATATCGGAAGATAATTCAGACCCAAATTGGATTTTATAATCACTTGTAAAAGTAGATTCATGAAATCAAACTTGAAAACTCTTTCTCTCAATTCTCATGATTATGGATTTGGATTTGATATGTGATATTGAATCAATCCTATCTAGATCTTGAAAAATGGTGTGGTGTTAAGTCAGAAAATGTGCTTCATCTCTTCTCATGAGTAATTGATCAAGGAATTGGCAATTGATCAAGTCAAGAGAAATTGAATTACCAAGGAATTGGGATTCAATTACTTATGATTTGCCAAGAGATCAATGATTACATTATTGAAGTGGAGATGAGAGATATTGATCCTAAGAACTCAACATCTCTCTACCCCAACATTCTTCCCATCATTATCTTCTTATCTTGCTTTAGAATTACTTTTAATTGATGTATTTATGTTGATTCTTTTCTTTGCACTTTATTATTGCTTTTAATTCTTGCCATTTACATTCCAGCTATTTACATTTTTGCAATTTAAGTTTCAGTCGTTTACATTCCTGTCATTTACATACTAGTCATTTATTGCTTTCATTTACTTCTTTATCAAGTCATTTAAGTTTCAGTTTACTCTTAATCATCATGCAAATTTGAATCGTCTAACTAAAATAATCAATTGATCATTGCTTGCTTAATCCATTAATTCTCGTGGGAACGATAACTCACTCACTGTGGTATTACTTGATGTGACTCGGTACACTTGCCAATGAGTTAAGCATAGAAATCTAACTTCATGCTATCAAGTTTTTAGAGCCATTGTCGGTGATTAATTATGATTAACAAACTACCAGTTGATTGATTACCTAGATTAGACACTTTTTTTTCTTGTTCTAGTCATTTGCTTTTAAAATTCTTTCTTTTCTTTAGTCACTTAACTGTTTGTGTTATTGCCTCACTTGAAGTTTCTTTCACTTTGATGGAAGGAATTTCAATCTTCCTTTTTTTTATGCAAGAAAGTAGAGAAAAGGAATCTCTCCTCTTCGATCCAGAAATCGAGCAAACTCTTTGTAGGCTAAGAAAACAAGCCATGAACAAGAGAATTGTTGAGAAAAGTGAAGAATAATCTGAACATAATATGGTTGAGGATCCTAATCATAATCACAACATCAATGTTAGTGGTAACAACGCTCAACCTGCCAAGAGAACACTAGGCTCATATATCACCCCAAATTCTAAAAATTGTGGCAGTAGCATCCTCACCCCCACTGTGAATTCTACAACTCTATCAAAACACAAATACCTTTATGAAACAGACCTCTGACTTCATGCAACAAACTAAAAATTTCGTGGATGAAACAAGAGCCAACCTTCAGAATCAAGAGGCTTTAATTAGAAATTTGGAGGTGCAAGTAAGCCAAATTGCTTAACAATTAGTAAAATCCCCTAACACATTCTCAAGTGATACTGAGATCAATTTAAGAGAAGAATGCAAGGCCATAAGTTTGAGGAGTGGAAGAGTGCTTAGCAAGAAGACTAAAGATTAAACTAAGGCTACAAAGGCGGAGTTAGAAGTGCAAGAGCAAGATCAAGAGACCTCTGTACTAAGTGAAATTCCAATGAAGAAGGAAGTAGTGGAGGCATACAAGCCAAGAATCCCATACCCTCAGAGGCTCAAGGGGGAGATCAAGGAGAAGTAATACTCCAAATTTTTGCAAGTATTCAAGACACTCCACATCAACATTCCATTCATAGAAGCACTTGAATAAATGCCAATATATGCTAAGTTTATGAAGGAATTGTTATTCCAAGAAAAGATCCTTGAAGGGAGGTCAAACTATGGTTATGACTAAAGAGTGTAGTGCCATAATTCAAAGGAATTTGCCAAGAAAGAAGAAGAACCCATGGAGCTTCCAAATTTCCTGCACCATTGGACACACAATCTTTGAAAGAGCATTGTGTGATTTAGGGTTAAGCATCAATCTAATGCCTCTCTCTATGATGAAGAAGTTACAAATTCATGAGATGAGATCCACGAAAATAGTTCTACAATTGGCTGATAAATCCGTGAAACATGCACAAGGAGTGGTGGATAATGTCTTGGTAAAAGTAGAAAAGTTCTTCCTTCCAGCTGATTTTGTCATCCTTGATATGAAGAAAGATGACAATGCCTCCATCATTCTTGGGGACCCTTCTTAGTTACCAATAGAGCTTCAATTGATGTGGGAAGGGTGAATTAATGTTGAGAGTGCATGAGAAACACTTAGTGTTTCATGTTTTCAAAACTATACACCATTCAAGTGGAAAGAATAATTGCATGAAGGTTGAGTGCATGGATCCAAACTTAAAAGAAGCACCTAATGAACTATCTCCAGAAACTCCACTTCCATGTTTGAAAGTAAAAGAAGAAATAGAAGTGGTACAAAAAGTTGAAGGCACCAAAGGAGTTAACAAGAATTTACAACCTAAGCCTCCATTTTTGGCAACCAACAAGAGCTCTCCTAACATTGAGCCAAAGTTTGGTATTAAATGTGAACCACCACCAAAGGAGGCAGAGAAGAATCTAAAGAAGCCCAGAAATTGGAGGGATAAGACAATTCCTACAAGTGACTTCTCACCAGGAGATAAGATCATCAGTAAGGACATTGAATGGAAGTTTGCAGTAAAAGGGGACGAGTAAAGCATTATGATACATCCCCAACTTAGTAAGGATCAACCACCAAGCTAATGAAGAGCGCTTGTTGGGAGGTAACTCAACAATTGGTAACTGAATCTCTTGCTATACTTGTTTAACTTTCAAATAATTTGGTATATGATTGCATAGAACAAGTTTAGTGTTGTCATACAACAATATGAATTTTAATCTTCACTGAGGTACTTAGCACAATTTCAAGATGGAAGTGTTACACCAAATTTGGTGTTGTCACGTATTCTTCATGCAATGTAGCATGCACAACCCACTTTTTTATGCAATCACATTATCTATTTCTTTTATTTTGTTATTTTGTCTTTAATTTTTCCTGCTGTATGCATTACTTACATCATTTTTTGAAGACATTCATGATTAATCATAATTTTATCACCACTATTTTTATTTGTTGCTTGAGTACAATTAACCATTCTAAGTTTAGTGTTGGAGAAGAAAATAATGAGAAAAATAACAATAACAATGATGATGAGTAATTCAAAAGGTGGTTAAGTTCTTTTTCCTCTTATTTATTTCCTTTACTTTCAATTGCATGCATGATTGTCTTCTATTTCTAGTGTATATATGTATGATTTTTCTTTCTAGTATGAGTACATTAGAAGTCTTATTGTGAGTTGTATCATGTTGCTATTTCATCATAATTACTATATTAAAATTTGTGAGTCAAGGCAAGCAGGAATCATGAACAAAAAATGAAAACAAACACAGATTAAAGAAAGAAGAAATTAGCATGGTTATAAGAGTATTGGGAGACTAAAATAACTATTTTGCTCATCACATTTGAACATAATTGTTTGAGATTTTATGCTGGAAAAACTTTATGAAATTTGTACAAATTGTTTAGAATCTTGAAGAAGCAAAAGTCACAAATCCATGATTAAGTAAGAAGGGGGAAAGAAAGAAAAGTTGAAGGCTCTGAGGACAGAGAAGCTAACCAGTCTCACGAGAGTAAATATCAAGGACCTAAAAAAAAATTTTTTTATTGACGACTTCGTTCTCTTTTAGGATAATTATTAAGGACCATTTAAAAGTTTTTCTCTTAAAAAAAATTATTTTATCTTCTTATACTATTTGGGATTAATTTTCGTGTGTACTTTTATTTCGTGTTAAAATATGTAAAAATTTTTATAAATCCAATTTTTTTAAATTGATATAATATAAGATTTCTATATTAA
>NC_029787.2:104663345-104666610 GCF_000816755.2 Arachis ipaensis | reverse complement strand
TCAATAGCTCAAAAAAATTATTTTTACAGCTTTCAAATAGAGGTTTGGTAATCTTATGACACATGTGAGAAAAAGCCCTTTTAATTATTACCCTTGGCATTGGTGTTTCAATTAAATTTCATTTGATTACTACAAATCTATAATTAATGCAAAAATGAAAACACAGATTATTTAATCAGATTAAATTAAAATTTTTAATACAACCTTGGAAGATTATTACATTACACAGATTGTGTCCTGGTAAGATGTCATCTTTATTATTATTTTTAATAATTTTTAAAAGGCTTAAATTTTCTGGTTCGGCATGGAAGCACTAGAAGGCGATGACCATTGAAATTGAACCAGCCCTCAATTTTGTAACTTCCGTTTTCCCATATGCGACTTTCATTTAATTTTTCATCTTGTTACTCTATTATTATTATTATTACATCTTAACATATGATTAATTTAATATTAAAATAATAGCGTATAAATCGAACATAATAAGGCAAGGAAGGAAGAAAAATCAGAACAAGAAACCAAAGTCCTTTCACTTTCCAAACCGTGTGGTGTGCCTTTTGAGTTTTGACTGTTTACGAGGACGACGACGACCATTCCCTGCGCTTCTTCAGGTCTTCTTCAATGCCTTCTCTTCCCCTTTCTTCCCTATTCCCTTCTCAATTCACTTCCTCTTCCCCTTGTTCCTTTTATTTCTGATCCTGGATTAGTTGATTTTGCAGTTGAGTTGGTTCTGCTTGTTGATTTTGATGCATTCTTGAATTTTTGAGGGCGAATGAATGTTTTGGAGCTGATTTGATTGCTTGGTTTTACCAATTCAGCAAGCACCGTTGAAGTTGTTTGACCCAGCACTTGCACAGATTCAATACTGAAATTAAAGAAAATTGAATAAAGGTTTGGTCTTGTTGTTCTGTTAATGCTGATTATTAGTTCTTATTTCCGGTAATTGCTTTATTCCGTGGTTGCTATGGTTTTGCTCCCACCAAGCTGAAACAAGCTTCCAAGGGGCGTTCAATTTTGTGAAGCCTTGCTGAGAATCTTCAGGAACCTAACTTTGATTGGATTTTGTTTTATTGGTGTGAAGGTTCATTGGGTATTGAAAAATTATACTTTTGGTAACTGAATCCCTGCAAACCTGTTTTTACTTTTTATTTGTAATTCATGGAGTTATGGGGGATTTTAGGATAACTTCGACTTCGTCGATGCTAATTATGTTTGCTAAAGAGCTGTAGGGTTGGGATGGGCTGTGAAATATCGAAAGCATGCTGCTGGGGCGCCCGAGATGATCAAGTTCCAGAGGCACAAATTGTTCGTAAGTGATCTACATTTGTCTCTGCTTTTTAACGTTCTTGCTATTCTTAGGAGTGATTGTAATTTCTGAGTTTGTATTTCCTGCTCAGAAAATGAAGATAGAATTGAGGGCAGTGACTTGCCGCAGTTTCGAGAGTACACAATTGATCAGCTCAGGAAGGCTACATCCGGATTTGCAGTAGAAAATATAGTTTCTGAGCATGGAGAAAAGGCACCAAATGTGGTCTATAAAGGGAAACTTGAAAACCAAATGCGAATAGCTGTCAAACGGTTCAACAAATTAGCCTGGCCAGATGCACAGCAATTTATGGTAATCTGTCCTTTTATGTGCTTACACTATGTGATTTTTAATAAGTGTGATTTTTAATAAGTTATTGTTATAAGTGATACCCTTTTGCATTTTAACGAAGTTACATTTTCTCTTTCTGGTTTCAGCAGAATGGTGGTAATTGTTAGTTTGCTTTCTACACAGGCTTTTGTTGTCTTTGCTTAGGAATGTTTCTTTATCTTGGATAAATAAATATAAGACATGAATCAGTGCCACAATTATCATCCATGAAACTTTTTTTTTTGCATGCATGTGATTTTTCATTTGTCATAGACACTTTATATGTGACCTGTGTGACAGACAAGATCTATCAAAATAACAAAATTAACCTGTCCAGAGATTTTGCGTTCGAAACTTATATTTTTCACATGGTGAATGATGTGTTTTTCCCCCTTCTGAAATGCGCTTTCAATTATTTGTTTGCTAAAGAACCTTCTTTATATCCTTCAGGGGGAGGCCAGAGCTGTAGGTCAGCTAAGGAACCATAGATTGGTAAATCTCCTTGGATGTTGCTGTGACGGTGATGAAAGGTTGCTTGTCGCAGAATTTATGCCCAATGAGACTTTGGCAAAGCACTTGTTTCATTGTACGTAACTGTCTAGCAACCAACTCACTTTTGCCTGGATTAGCTTTAGCATGCCCTAGGTTATATTCTAAATGCAATTCTCATCCAAGTAGTGACCTAAAAGCAACTAGTTTTCTTTTGACAATTGTTTGTGCATGTATGTAGGGGAAACTCAGCCGATGAAATGGGCAATGCGACTGAGAGTTGCCTTTCACCTTGCCCAAGCTTTGGAGTACTGTACCAGCAGGGGACGTGCACTATATCATGACCTAAATGCTTACAGAGTTCTTTTTGATGATGTAAGTTTATTTTCCTTTGTTTGTGTTGCAATTGGTATTGCTAAGGGGATGTTGGGGATGGTGCTTAAAAGATGCACATATTAATGTAATCCTATTTAAAGCTTTATTTTTATACAATATAGAGTATATATAAAGTATACAACTGGAAGATGGAAGGAACTGACCAAAACCCTTTTCTCCGAGCCAGAATAGTATGAATTCTGTTGACGTTCCTTTTTTTTTTCCCTTTTTCAGGAATACAATCCTAAACTTTCATGCTTTGGTCTGATGAAAAACAGTCGAGATGGGAAAAGTTATAGTACGAATTTGGCATTTACGCCGCCTGAGTATCTGAGGACAGGTACTTTCTTTGACAAAATATGCTACTTTTCAGGATGTTGATCATGTCTGTGACCTTGTTGGGTGGTACTAATAGTCATGACCCTATCGGTTTTATCATCTAGCTTAGTATGACCGATGTATATAATAGAGAGTATTCATTGTCAGTCATTGTATTCACTTTGTGTCTGCCTTCTGCTTCCTTGATTATACAGGTAGAGTTACTCCAGAGAGTGTAACTTATAGCTTTGGGACCCTTTTACTTGACCTTCTTAGTGGAAAACATATTCCTCCAAGCCATGTAAGTTTCTTATGTTGCAAAAGTCTGAAGCAGTGAGTATAGATTATGATATTTTTTGTTCATCAAATTTTTTTTAAATTTTGCAGGCTCTTGATCTGATTAGGGACCGGAATGTTACGACACTAACAGACTCTTGTCTAGTGGGA
>NC_029787.2:104649698-104663175 GCF_000816755.2 Arachis ipaensis | reverse complement strand
AGATTCCGAGGTAAGTTGACAATTGTCTTAGAAGCCTTTTTTTCCCCTTTCCAGCACTTAGAACTGAGATCCTATTCTAGTAAGCTGAAATTGGCCCTGGATTTTTTTTTATTTTTTTAGGTTTCTTCTCTTGCGCTGATGGGCATACCAGATGGTGCTGCTGCCTTTCCCCTTACTCCACTTGGTGAAGCATGTCAGCGAATGGATCTGACTGCCATACATGAGGTGTTGGAGAAACTTGGGTATAAAGATGACGAGGGTGCAGCAACTGAGGTATAGCTTTTGGTCTTTTGATATTCAATTCTCGTCATTTCTGGTCTTTGAAATGTATTGGTTTTCATTATGCTTTTCACGTATGTATTGTGCTTGATCTAACTTTTGATGCTAGATTGATTGACTGAGTTGCCCACTTTCCAACTTTCTCCATCACTAACTTAATTTTGTTTTTCTATCAACTAGCTTTCGTTTCAAATGTGGACCAACCAGATGCAGGAAACATTGAACTCAAAGAAGAAGGGTGATGCTGCTTTTCGGCAAAAGGATTTTAGAACCGCAATTGATAGCTATACACAGGTTAGTAAGTTGCTTGGTTCTGAAGTTTATTACACTGAAGAATATGTATTTTATATATTGATGTATGGATATTTTAAATATTCTCTCTATGTATACACATTGGAGCAATTAAGATTAGAAGCTGATGGTTTGGTTCTGTAATGCAGTTCATTGATGTTGGAACCATGGTTTCCCCAACGGTCTATGCACGACGTAGTCTGTGCTATCTCATTAGCAGCATGCCGGAGGAGGCGCTTAAAGATGCATCACAGGCACAATCAATATCTCCTGTTTGGCACATAGCATCCTATCTACAAGCTGCTTGTCTCTTTGCGCTGGGCAGGGAAGCGGAGGCTCGAGTAGCCCTTAAAGAGGCCTCTTCAATTGAAACCAAAAAGAACACAAACTAGTTTACAATGTTCCCTTAAAAACCGTTGTTTTCCCTGTGACTGATGATAGGTTCCTTACATATAGTACACATGCTGGTTTCTCAATGTTTGGGCAACATGACATGACTGGTTCGTCATTCTTTTGCACAGACAGGCTTAAGGGTCACCACAGAATTATAGTGTCTATTTGCATTTTAGGGTTATTTTGGTGTTTATAAAGAGTCATGGTTAGAAGTAACTCTGTGAGTTATGTCGGCATTTGTTGGGTAACTGGCAAATGCTATTTGATATGCTTTTTTGTAATTTAATGTACAGAACAATTGGTCATGGCTATCGTGTCAACATGAAATAGGCTCTCTTTTTGTATCTAATATATGCATATAGATATTCTTTGAATCTTTATTCGGTTACATTTAATCAGAAATTAGTACTGTCTTTGTTTCTACTTTATAAACTCTATGATAGCACCTTTCTTATCTTAGAGAATCTCATACTTTGCTTCTTCCTTATTTTATTGAACGTGCATTATTAAATGTGAATAAAGGATCGTCATGATAGCGATACAATATCTATTAGGCTGATTTTGAAGGAACACTTGTGCTGAAGGCATTAGTTCTTTTCTATTTATGGTAGCACCTGTTAACTGGAGAATGAAAATAGGGGCCACGTAAAATGTAGAAGGAAAGTGAGCAATTTAAAAGGGCCCTACCGGGTTCGAACCGGAAAGTGAGCAATTTAAAAGGGCCCTACCGGGTTCGAACCGGTGACCTCTTGATCTGCAGTCAAATGCTCTACCACTGAGCTAAGAACCCATATTATTTTAAATTCTTGTTTTTTGATATATGTTTTCAATTCACTACTATGTGAGTACCATTAAACGTAATCAATTAAATGTTTCAATATATAAGAAATTGAAAATTTAATTAAATGTCTAATAATTTTAAATGCTACTCTATCATAAATTATTTTGAGTTACTAATTAAACAAATCATAGTAATAATCCTTTTTTATTTATTTAAAAGGAAGAGAAAGAATAATATTTTTTCGACTAACTATAGTTTATAACTATATTATTAAAATAATATTTATAAAATAACAATTGTTCATACCCTGCCCCAATAATAAAGGCCCAGGATCCAAGCAAAGAAGCTCAACCCAAAGGGTTGGCCCTCACCCAGTATCAGCCTTCATCCCAAGAAGTCGGTACTGAACACGACCTGCTCCAAAGAAGTCGGATACGAGGGTTAGCTGGCAGATAACACTCATTCGAATGAGTAACTGCCCCTAGAAACTCTCTAACCACTTCATAGAGCCATATCTTAACCTCCCTAAGATATGGGAACGGTTATCCACCTAAAAAGGTGGCACTACTTCAACGGTGGTTATTGGTTCACCACTATAAATACACTTACACCATTCAGGTATCTCTAAGTTCCAATACTCTCTAACCTGCTCACACTCTTGCTAACTTAGGCATCGGAGTGTCTTTGCAGGTACCACCCCCCATTCATTCACACGAACAAGTCGGACGGAGGAACACCGAGTAACGGATTCACTCAAAAGCCACCTCCTTCATACGTTTGGGCCAACCAACGCCATCCAGCCCATTAATCTCCGGTTACCCATCGTAACATTGGCGCCGTTGCCGGGGACCCGAGAGATTGACCAGTGATGGCGGAAAGATCCCCTGAAGAAGGTCATGTGGAGACAGATTCTGATCAAGAGAATTTGAACACTGGAAACAATGAAGCAGATCAGAACCTCCACCAGGAAGCCAATGATCAACATAGGGAAGGCACCTCCGGAATCAAAAATCCGAAGGTGAACTCCTCGGAGGGGCGCGAATCAGAAAAAGAAGGACCCTCCCACGCTAGTGAGCTTATGGGATTAATCCATAGCCGACTCGAGCAGCTAGAACAGGAGCGGGAATGACAAAGGAAAACAGAAAAGAACCTAAAAGAGGAGATGGAGCGACGAAAAGAGTTAGAAAGAAAACTCTTAAAGTTAGAATCCTCCCTCAAAGGTGCCTCCGAGAAGGCCCTTTTTTTCAGTCTATCTCAAAAAGACACCCGACTTCTTTGAACGATGTATAAGAGCGGGTTGAAAAGTACATCAATATGGAAGAAAATGCTAAGCTAAGAGACCTGAGTGGGCGACCTGGTCATCCTCCCTCGACAAAAGAGAGGAAGAGGGAAGCCAAGAAGAAGGAAGAACTCGGCCTCGATAGGCCAAGAAAATATCACTCTTATACTCCTCTAAAAGTTCCTGTAGTGGATGTATACAGAGAAATTTGCAATACTGAAAGGCTGCCTCCCCCCAGGCCCATTAAAAATAAAAGAGGGGGGAGCCGCGGTGATTACTGTGAGTACCATAAGATATATGGGCACTCCACAAACGACTGTTACGACCTTAAAAATGTGATAGAAAAGCTGGCCAGAGAAGGTCGGCTTGACAGATATCTCATAGAAAGGTCGGACATTCATGGAAAAAGAAAGCGAGATGATATGGATAAAAGAGACCCACCACCACAAACTCTGGAGAGACATATCCATATGATCTCAGGAGGGTTTGCGGGAGGGGGACTCACAAAATCTTCTCGTAAAAGACATCTCAAGAGAGTTTACCAGGTCAGAGAGGAGTCATCCGACCTCCCTACCATTTCATTCACAAAGGAGGATGGGCAAGGAATAATCCCGGGGCACGATGACCCAGTGGTAATTACCATGATCCTGGCAAATGCCCATCTCCACAAAACACTAGTAGACCAAGGAAGTTCAGCGGACATCCTCTTTAAGCCCGCTTTCGACAAACTGGGATTGGATGAGAAAGATTTAAGAGCCTACCCCGACACCTTGTACGGATTAGGCGACACGCCAATAAAGCCACTAGGATTTTTGCCCCTCCACACCACCTTTGGAAAAGGGGAAAAATCAAAGACTCTGAGCGTAGACTTCATAGTCATCGACGTGGGGTCAGCCTATAATGCTTTGATTGGCAGAGCTACCCTTAATCGACTCGGAGCGGTGGTATCGACGCCCCACCTCTGCATGAAATTCCCGACCTCAGCGGGGATAGCAACGGTGAGGGGAGATCAGAAGTTGGCAAGGAAATGCTACAATGAAAGCCTAAACCTGAGAGGAAAGAACAAAGAAATCCACACAATAGAGCTCGGTGGAGCAAGGATTAAAGAAGAGTTGCGACCACAGCCCGGGGGAAAAACCGAGGAGATTCAGGTCGGCGAAGAGGAAGGAAAAACCACCCACATAGGAGCCAACCTAGGGGAAACCCTAAGACAAGGGTTGACTAAGCTCCTAAGAGATAATTCCGATCTCTTCGCCTGGAAGGCCTCCGACATGCCTGGGATAGATCCCGAGCTCATGTCCCACAAACTCTCGGTCTACTCGGGGTCCCGACCTGTGCAACAAAGAAGACACAAGCTCGGCCCAGAGCGAGCCCTAGTAGTGGAAGAGCAAGTACAGGCGCTCCTGGAAGCTGGCTTCATCAGAGAAGTCAAATACCCAACATGGCTAGCCAATGTAGTGCTAGTCAAAAAACAAAATGGCAAATGGAGGATGTGCGTCGACTATACCGACTTAAATAAGGCATGTCCCAAGGACCCTTATCCACTACCAAACATCGATGCCCTAGTAGACTCTAGCTCGGGGTATCAATACTTGTCGTTCATGGACGCCTACTCGGGGTATAACCAAATCCCGATGTACGAGCCAGAACAAGAGAAGACATCATTCATCACACCCAGAGCCAACTTTTGCTACGTGGTCATGCCATTCGGATTAAAAAATGCAGGAGCCACCTACCAGAGGTTGATGAATAAGGTGTTTGCCTCTCACCTAGGGAGCTTAATGGAAGTGTAGGTCGACGATAGGCTGGTAAAGACCAAGAAAGAAGTCGACCTCTTGCCTGACCTTTCACAAGTCTTTGACACCATAAGGTCGCACGGGATGAGACTAAATCCTGCAAAGTGCGCCTTCGCGGTGGGGGCAGGAAAATTTCTGGGATTCATGCTAACGCAAAGGGGGATTGAAGCCAATCCCGATAAGTGTAGAGCTATCCTGGAAATGAGAAGTCCGACTTGTTTAAGAGAAGTCCAACAACTTAACGGCCGACTTGCAGCTCTCTCCAGGTTTTTGGGAGGATCAGCACTAAGATCCTTTCCACTGTTCTCCCTATTGAGAAAGGGACGCCAGTTTGAATGGACTCCCGAATGCGAGGAGGCGTTCAAGGAGTTCAAAAAGTTTTTGAGCCAACCTCCTATTTTGACCCGACCTGTAGCCGGAAAAGACCTCGTCCTATACCTATCCGTGGCAGACAAGGCTGTCTCAGCAGCCTTGATAAGAGAAGACGAGGACGGTCAACACCCAATCTATTTCATCAGTAAAGTTCTACAGGGCCCTGAGCTAAGATACCACAAACTAGAGAAATTTGCCTACTCCTTAGTGGTAGCCTCACGAAGATTACGGCCTTACTTTCAAGCTCACACAATAAGAGTCCGCACGAACCAACCCATGAAGCAAATCCTCCAAAAGACGGATGTTGCAGGAAGAATGGTTCAATGGGCAATAGAGCTCTCCGAGTTCGACTTGAAGTATGAAACTCGGACGGCGATTAAAGCCCAGTACCTCACCGACTTCATTGCAGAATACGCAGGAGATCAAGAGGATAAACCAACTACATGGGAACTCTATGCAGATGGATCCTCCAACAAAACAGGAAGTGGTGCAGGCATAATATTGGTAGATGAAAGGGGAACCCAGATAGAGGTTTCCCTTAAGTTCGAATTCCCAGCTTCAAATAATCAGGCAGAGTATGAAGCCTTGATCGCAGGACTGAAGCTGGCAGAAGAAGTCGGTGCTACAAAGGTGATGATATACAGCGACTCCCAAGTGGTGACCTCCCAAATAAGTGGAAAATATCAGGCAAAGGACCCAAACATGAAGAGGTACTTGGAAAAAACTTTGGAGCACCTTGGGCGCTTTGCAGAAACCGAGGTGAAACACATAACTCGGGATCTAAACAGCAGAGCAGATGCCCTATCCAAGTTAGCAAGTACCAAGCCAGGAGGAAATAATAGAAGCCTGATTCAAGAGACTCTCCAGGACCCTTCAGTGGTAAAAATAGAAGACAAACAAGAAGTCTTCGAAGTGGTCGGATTAAACCTCGGATGGATGAACCCCTTAGTCGAATACCTGAAATTCGACATCCTCCCCAAGGAGGAAAAGGAGGCCAAGAAAATTCGAAGGGAAGCACAATACTACACCTTGGCAAGAAATATCCTCTACAGAAGAGGGATATCAACGCCATTATTAAAATGTGTACCGACCTCCAGAACCACCGAGGTATTAGAGGAACTACATAGTGGAATCTGCGAAAACCATCTCGGAGCAAGGTCATTAGCTAGGAAAGTAATCCGAGCTGGATTCTATTGGCCGACCTTGCAGAAAGATGCCACAGAGTTTGTGAAAAAGTGCCAACCATGTCAAATGCACGCAAATTTCCACGTGGCTCCTCCAGAGGAGCTCATTAGCATCACTTCTCCGTGGCCCTTTGCAAAATGGGGAATGGATTTGTTAGGTCCTTTCCCTCAGGCGCCAGGACAAGTCAGGTACCTAATAGTGGGAATAGATTATTTCACAAAGTGGATAGAAGCAGAACCACTGGCCACTATCACTGCACAAAGAAGTCGGAGGTTCCTTTACAAAAATATCATCACAAGGTATGGGATACCTTATTCCATTACCACAGACAATGGAACCCAGTTCACTGACTCCACCTTTAGAAGCCTAGTAGCCGGTATGAACATCAAACACCAGTTCACCTCGGTGGAACACCCACAAGCCAATGGGCAAGCCGAAGCAGCCAACAAAGTCATACTGGCAGGGTTGAAGAAAAGATTACAAGATGCGAAAGGAGCTTGGGCTGAAGAGCTCCCACAAGTACTATGGGCTTACAGAACAACCCCCCAATCCGCCACTGGAGAAACACCTTTCCGACTAGTTTATGGCGTAGAAGTCATGATCCCAATAGAGGTCAATGAGCAAAGCCCAAGAGTAATCTTCCACGACGAGATCGGGAATATACAGGGGCACAAAGAGGAGCTCGACTTGCTCTCCGAAGTCCGAGAAGAAGCCCAGATATGAGAAGCAGTGTTGAAGCAAAGGATGACCGCAAGATACAACAAAAAAGTCATTCGAAGGAGTTTCACCCCAGATGACTTGGTCCTAATCAGAAACGACATTGGAGTCAACAAATCTGGGGAAGGAAAGCTCGCTGCTAACTGGAAAGGACCATACAAGATCAACGAGGTCTTAGGAAAAGGCTATTATAGGGTAACCGACTTTGACGGCAACGAGTTACCAAGATCATGGCATGCTTGTAATATGAAAAGGTACTACAACTAAAAAGCGAACCCTACTCCCTGATGTACTCTTTTCCTAACTTCATGATTTTTTCCCAAAATCAAAGGGTTTTTTCTGAGAAGGGTTTTTAACGAGGCATCACAGTAGGGGCTAAGGGAAAATAGATTGTCAAAAGCCCTTAGTAGCAATAAGGTACCTCCTCAATTAATAAAGATCTCTTTCATTTTAATATCTCTTTTAAAATTCCCTTTTTTTATTCTCTTTCTACGAAACGCGCCGATTTAAGCTCGACAAAACGTGAAAATCCCATGAACCGACCTAGATGGTCGTCAGGATAAAACGACGAGGTATAAGTCGGCGTAAAGAGGCTATGGAAGTCGATCATGATAAACTCGGGAGCAGTCCGACTCATAAGTCGGAATGCGAAACCGAGTAAAACTAAAATGAATTGCAAAAGTAGCCTAAGTCACGAAAAGCTCAATGAAACGAAATTGAGTACTAGGAATAACAAAAAAAGATAGGAAAAAACTAAGAAAAGATTATAAGGCTGCCCTGAAGATTAAAAAGATTCAGAAAAGCAGACAAGCCCAAAGAAAAGGTTTTTTCCAGAAAAGATCAAAAGTCAAAAAGAACTACGAATAGAAAAGCATGCGCGCACAAGGTAACTCAAAACCCTTATCCAAAAAAAAAAGGGTATTTATTTAATCGTTAAAATTAAACCCTTATCAAAAAGGGTATGATAAAACTATTTTGTTTACGGCCTTAAAAGGCCAAAAATTGTTCAAACATCAACAAATAAATATAAAGAGTTTAAAAAAGGGGGGCCACAGGCCGGACCCCCAATAGCCAACAAATTACTTCTTTGCAAGAGGAGTAGAAGGATCACCACCACCAGGACCAGGAGTTGGAGAGAAAGCCGGAGGAGCGGTAGAAGAGCTCGGAGCGTCCTTAGAGCGAGAAGGGGACTCTATGATCCTCTGCCCCCGAGTCTTCAAATCGGACTCGGACTCCACCACGGGGACAGGAGGATCCACGATGGCACCATCAATAACAATCTTATCAGGGTCTAAAGGAGAAAGGTCCAAGTCAGGAACAATGACTCCGACCTGCTCCTTAAAAACCCTCCAAGCCTCATTAGCACCATCCGCAATAGAATCCTCCAACTCGGTATAGGCCTTCCGGGCATTCAGCAAGTCATTCTTTACAGACACAAGATCAGCAAACAAACTGTTGTAGCTGGCTTGCGCTGCCTTCCTCAAATCCACCTCCATGTTGCATTGGGCTTGCAACTTCTTCTCCTTCTCCCGGAGGCTATCCCTTTCCTCCTTCAGCTTGGCGACTTTCCCCTCCAACTCCCTCTCGTGCTCCTGATATATGCGAAGCCTGCCTTCCAGCTCCTCGACCCTCGAGGTCATCCCTAAAGAGCTGAGAGGAGTCTTCTCAAATATATCTAAGAGTTTGCCACAAACTCCCGCCGTCTTGAGACTCTCCTCAACCACAGCAGTGAGGTAGTGCCGAACAGAAACATCATCCATGCTCATACGAGCATGGGGATAAATGTTCTTTCGGACGAACGCAAGAGCGTCCGCCTCACCAGAAGCGCCAGACTCTAAGGTCTTACGCTTCCTCTTCTCTGGTTCAGGAGTAGGTCGGATGGAGGGGGGTGGCAGAGAGGAAGCAGAAGAGGAAATCACAATAGGTTGGGAGGGAGTCCCGACGTTCCGAGGAGGAGGAGGAGGAGAGGCAACCGCCCTAGCTCCACCAGACCTGGCACGAGACCTCGCCTTGGCCTCCTGAACTCTTTGGTAAGACTCCTGGGCATTTGTTTTTGCCATCTTTGAAAAAAGCAACAATTGATAGATTAGACAAGTCGAAAGAATTAATCAGACAAGTCGGAGAACCAAATGAAAGCTACCTATTTGTGCCTGGATATAACTTGGAGACCCCTGGAGAAACTTTTTCGTGTCCAAGTATGGAGACCTCCCCCAAGCTTCTCGGAGGAACCCCACAATGGCTGCCTCCACATCATCCAGGTCGTCAAGACCATATTTTTCACAAGGGGAGGCCTCCAACCAGTATAAAGGAAAGTGGGGGGAAGAGTTATCATCCAGGAAAAAGGGGTGGTGACCCTCTACAGCTTGCACTTTGAAAAAATAGTTTTTGAAGTCGTGGAAGGATTCGTCAAAAAGGGTGAAAATTCTCCTACCTTGTATGGCTCGAAACGATACCCACTGTTGTTTATTGTTTAGCCCACTAAAGGGTTTTGTCATATGAAAAAGATGGAAAAAAATCTTTAAAGAAGTCGGGAACTCTAAAGCCTGGCTGATGAATTGATAAATTTTCAAAAAACCCCAAGAGTTGGGGTGAAGCTGGGTAGGAGCGACTCGGCAATGACGTAAAACAGACATCTCAAAGTCTGAAAAAGGAAGAAAAACACCCAAACGAGTGATCATACACTCATACATAAAGAAAAAATAGGAGGCCGCCTCATTAACCCTCCCAAAGCAAATCCGGTCTTCTGGACCCGGGGCCACTAACTCATACTTCGGCTCGTCCTCCTCAGAAGAACAAATTCTGTGGCGAGTACGAAGATGGGTGATAAACTCAGAATCGACTGAGGGTTCCTCCCCTAGGACTGTGACATCAACCCAGTGAGAGAGAGCATCTACAGAAGCCATTTCTTTTTCTAAAAAAGGGGTGACAAAACCTACAAGGGGAAAAGAAAAATCACCAACACGGTCTCTAAAGGGAGGGAGATGCGAAACTAAAGTCTGCAAATCAAATTTATCTACAAATGCATATTAAAGAACTAACCTTTATCTGGAAATAAGGGTTGGAAGCAAAAGCCTTCGAAAGCACAAGAATGCAGTACGAACGAATGCAAGGGAAATTTGAAAGATCGCAGAAACGAAACAATGAAAGAGAGGGAAAGTATTTATAAGAACGTTAGGGGCATAATGGTAAAATAGGGGCAGTCATTAATGAAGATGCACCGTTACCAAGGCTATTGAATCCCTACGCACACCCCTAACGGACACGATGCTTGATTAGACGTAACTGTCAGAACCAAAAGGTCACGAAAGGTCACGTCGGTTTCAAACCATCACGTCGGTCCTCTTACAAATCGGCTACGACCCCGAGTAGAATACTCGAACCCAAATCTTAAAAAGAAATTGGGCTCGAGTAGGGGCACTGTTCATACCCTGACCCAATAATAAAGGCCCAGGATCCAAGCAAAGAAGCCCAACTCAAAGGGTTGGCCCTCACCCAGTATCAGCCTTCATCCCAAGAAGTCGGTACTGAACACGACCTGCTCCAAAGAAGTCGGATACGAGGGTTAGCTGGCAGATAACACTCATTCGAATGAGTAACTGCCCCTAGAAACTCTCTAATCACTTCATAGAGCCATATCTTAACCTCCCTAAGATATGGGAACGGTTATCCACCTAAAAAGGTGGCACTACTTCAGCGGTGGTTATTGGTTCACCACTATAAATACACTGACACCATTCAGGTATCTCTAAGTTCCAATACTCTCTAACCTGCTCACACTCTTGCTAACTTAGGCATCGGAGTGTCTTTGCAGGTACCACCCCCCATTCATTCACACGAACAAGTCGGACGGAGGAACACCGAGTAACGGATTCACTCGAAAGCCACCTCCTTCATACGTTTGGGCCAACCAACGCCATCCAGCCCATTAATCTCCGGTTACCCACCGTAACAACAATAAAGATCAAAATTTAGATTTAAATTTTCGCTTATATCTATTATTGGGTATTAACGTCGAGTAAGGGGAAAAAAAGACGAAAAAAAAAAATTAAAGTGGAAAAAATAGATGCAAGATGGAGAGGGAAAAAGGCAAGTGTTCATTACCAATTTATAAAGCAAACAAAACCCACAGCAAATTCAAGAAATCTGCATAAATACCAAACTGAAAAAGCCACATCGAGTTGAACTTGAACCCTTCCTGGGAAGGAAATTCACATAAACTAGGAAACCACTCACATTTATAACAAATACATGGTCCAAATCATATGTACCTTTCAACTTTATGAATGCCAACCCCAGCAGCGATATAATAAATACACATAACACCACCACCACTTCCTCCTAATTTTCACCATGCCATAACCATAAGCATAACCATATAGAGAGTATACTATAAATTACCATGACAAATTAATGAGCCTTCATGACCTCATTCTTCTCATGCAGCTAGTCCTTCATCTTCATCAAACTCCTCTTCCTCATCATCCATAGCTGCTGCATCTTGATACTGCTGATACTCAGCAACCAAATCATTCATATTGCTCTCAGCCTCGGTGAACTCCATCTCATCCATGCCCTCACCAGTGTACCAATGCAAGAAAGCCTTCCTCTTGAACATGACCGTAAACTGCTCCGAGACGCGCCTAAACATCTCTTGAATGGAAGTGGAATTCCCCATGAACGTTGAGGACATTGACAAACCAGTAGGAGGGATGTCACACACACTGGACTTGACATTGTTTGGTATCCACTCGACAAAGTAGGAGGAGTTCTTGTTCTGCACATTGATCATTTGTTCATCCACTTCTTTAGTGCTCATCTTGCCGCGGAACATGGCGGACGCCGTTAGGTACCTTCCATGTCTGGGATCTGCGGCACACATCATGTTTCTTGCGTCCCACATTTGCTGAGTCAACTCCGGTATGGTGAGTGCTCTGTACTGCTGCGACCCTCGCGACGTCAAAGGCGCGAAACCAACCATGAAGAAGTGGAGCCGCGGGAACGGGATGAGGTTCACCGCCAGTTTTCGCAGATCGGAGTTGAGTTGACCTGGGAACCGGAGGCAGCATGTCACTCCGCTCATCGTTGTTGAGATCAAATGGTTCAGATCGCCAACTGCACCGATTCATATCACGCGTGTTTAATTAATAAATAAACAAATAAGTGAATCAATATGAATACACTTACAGCTAGGGTTAGTGAGCTTGAGGGTGCGGAAGCAGATATCATAGAGTGCCTCATTATCAAGGACCATACACTCGTCGGCATTCTCAACCAATTGATGAACGGAGAGTGTGGCGTTGTAGGGTTCAACCACCGTGTCTGAAACCTTTGGAGATGGGAACACAGAGAATGTCAACATCATCCGATCAGGGTACTCTTCTCTGATCTTCGATATCAGCAACGTCCCCATTCCTGATCCCGTTCCTCCTCCCAGCGAATGACACACTTGGAACCCTGTCATCATCATCAAAGTCAAACAATTTCAGTTTAATTATTGAAGCAATATATATCAACAACAGATAAACACATACCTTGCAAGCAATCGCAATTCTCAGCTTCTTTGCGAACAACATCAAGAACAGAATCAATAAGCTCTGCTCCCTCTGTGTAATGGCCTTTAGCCCAGTTGTTACCAGCACCGTTCTGACCAAACACGAAGTTATCAGGCCTAAAGATCTTTCCAAAAGGACCAGAACGCAAGCTGTCCATGGTTCCTGGCTCAAGGTCCATGAGCACCGCTCGAGGGACATAGCGTCCCCCACTCGCTTCATTGTAGTACACGTTCACCCTTTCAAGTTGAAGATGAGACTTTCCAACATAATTTCCAGTGGCATCTATCCCATGTTCGTCACACATAACCTCCCAAAACTTTCCTCCAATTTGGTTCCCACATTGACCAGCTTGAATGTGCAAGATTTCTCTCATTTTTCAACAAGTGAGAGAACAGATTTCTCAATGGGAAAATACTCAAAAGGATTGCTGAAACACTTGAGAAAGATCAAGTATATGATGCACTGAAGAGGAGGAGAGAAATGGATGGCCTTTTGTAGAAGAAATAAATGCAGAGGGGATATTATATGATAAGACTTGTAAAATTGGTATTTCACTCTCTTTTTCTCCATATATAAAATCATAATTATTAGGTAAAAAACCATATCAACTAGAAACCTGTGTAAAATTATTTTTGTTTTTTACAGATTTTTATGACAATATCTAACTACAAAAAGTTACTTTCATTACAAGTGTTATTAAACGAAGAGAAATATTAAACCTATCTTAAGAGTGAGTATTTTTACCAATGTGTCATCTTTTTAAAAAAATTTATCAAAATTCTACTATTACTTTCGTTTATTAGTGTGACATTGTGCCAGAAGTTTTAAAAAC
>NC_029787.2:104636601-104649613 GCF_000816755.2 Arachis ipaensis | reverse complement strand
TGTTGATTAAATAAAAATAAATATAAAAGAATTTTATTTTAATGCACTTTCAATGTAAGTGTAAAATAGTATGTGATTGCACAACTGTTAGTGCATCAAAATTAAACTCAAATATAAAATGAGTCATATTATATAAAATTAATGTTAGTGTTCAATTAATAGGTTCATGTGGGTTTGTTGGGGGAGGGGGCCATGTCAAACTCAGCCAAAGAGGGGGGACTAATGAGTAATGAGCTGGATATGGAAGGTGACAAGAAGAGATGTATGATTGTTCTTTTTGGCCATATGATAGAAAGCTATCTGAATATCAGTCCTTCCTACCACTACCACTTGATATCCCATCTGTCAATATGGTTCCCATTTCCCAACTTGTCCACTTCTAGTTTTTCATTTGGTCACCACTCACCACGCAGTCATTAACACAACGAATTTTCACCTTATTTTGCTGTTTCAACCATGAATCATGGGACATACTGATACTGTAATAGTTTGGGATAAAGAGTAGATGCCAATGAATAAATCAAATTTTGGCACTATTCTTAATGGTTTGGAGGTTAATATCACATGTTTACACGCTTTTTGTTTGTGTTTTTGACAAGCATTACAACCCTATCCTTAAACTCAAATACTAACATTCAGTAGTTATTATGTACTTTCTCATGTAAGGCCAAAGACCCTAGCGAATTTGAATCAATTATTAAGGGTATCATAGTTCCCCTGCAACCTGTATCCTTCTCAAGACAACTATTATCACAATACTAACTAAAGCGGTAGTTGGCTATTGGTGAGGGAATCCTCCTCGGGTTCCTTCAAAGAAATTAATTAACTAGTAACATCTCTTTGTTCCCATGAAAAACTTTAATTTTCTTTGGTTGGTGTTTATACAGAAGAAAAGAGCTGTATACACAAATGAACAAGTCTTAATTTAGTAGCAAAGAGATTTGGTCGCATGTGGTTTCTACATAAAAATATTAATATATGTCTAGATACTTAATAGAACGAGACAAAATATAAAAGTGTAGAAAAATCATGAAAGCAGTTGCAAATGTATTATATCATATCATATCACATAATTTCATTTCAGCTAGCTACCATACGATGAGTGATGCTGGTGGATAGATATTTGTTAGGTGTTAGCTATAGAAGAGGAACATAGGTTTAAGGAGGTAATTAACTCATGTTACATGATAGTTTTCAAGTCAGTGTATGGAGTAAATAAGGTCCAACATCAATTCTAATTTAGTAAGAACAAGCTTGAGATAGAATGTTCTATCCATGGCAACCACCCACCTCTCTCAAGCCTATCCAACCAGTTGCATTAAAGATGTTCACGTTCGCATTCAAAATCCACATGAAATGGTTCGCGATCTGTCTCTATAACATTTCAATAAGTGAAAAATTGCTTGAACAAAGAATATACCACTGAGTTGTAATATCAACTAACTCAAAAATCAAATGAAGTTAATGTCTCGGTTGGTTAAGATGTCACCCCTCTCTCCAAAATATTAACGTTACTTTCTATTTCTAATATAACATGGATAACATGGGAAAATTTTTTATTTTTACTCTCTAAAAATAATCCTCATCTTATGAAGCAATTTATATCACTTCGAGCCTAGAACTAGAGGGAAAAACCTCGATTGCCTCTTCTGTTAAATTGATTACGTAGATGAGATTCTCAAATTTGTGACATGAATTAAAGACCAGCTTGGTCACATCACGTTTCCACAGAAGAGTACATGAGAAGCCTCGAGGCAAAAAAATTATATCAGAAATTATTTCCTATATCTAAAAGCAGAGGACAACAAAGATTACCAGGAATACAACCAAAGGTTTTACACACAAGTAACCTCCACTTAAAAAGTGAAAGAGAAGCAAGTATTTATGTGAATACAGCTCAATAAAGCAATTCCTCAAACACATGATCTACAGATTGCCCCCACTTTCCATGATACAATTCCAGAAGCTTCTCAGCTGGAGTGATACCTACCATCACAAAAAATCATTAGAAATTTATTAATGAATTATTACAAAAGCCATGCATAATTTTCAGATAGTACTGTATTTGTTACTAGATTAACTTATTGCCATTTGCTTTGTGATAGAACCCATAAATCAAGTACCTGTTCTAACCACCTCGGCTACCTCGTTCAAAAATCCTGTTTCTTTAAAGCCTCTTCTTTCCAAGCCATCCTGCAAGACAGCATGCTCTAAGCAACTTTGATTTGATGATAATATCAATAGAAATTTAGAAAGAAAAGATAATAGCAGCCAACTTACCCTTGCTAACTGTAGAACTTCTTCAGCAACATGCTTCAGCAGACCGTCTCTAAATGGTGTCTTTAGGCCAGTTATGGGAACCTGCAAAATAGAGCCTATAATAGTCAGTAAACTAACATATCCTACTGGGTCTATGGCACGTATAAGTATAATCCTTAGGAGGAAAACAGAAGAGAACATCTCAGTATCTCACAGACTGAAATCCTATCATGATTATACTGTATATTTGCTTGTGTAATGTCTGTCTGTGCATTACAAGGGTGCGGAACTTCCAATTCTATTCCTAGGAGGGTGAAGATTTACCCACTGCCTTTTCACTATAGTAAAAGGACTAGAGCCGAGGGTAGAATGGGAAAGGGTAGCTGCAAGAAGATTCTCGTAACTAACTCTCCACCCGGCAGAGTGTGAGGGACATGACCCTAGGGGTGCAGAGGAGTGATTTCACATGATTGGAGAGAGAAGAGGAGAGGATATATAAGTAGCAAAGAGGGAGAGAGTGAGGTAGAAAATTGGTGAGAATCTATATTTGGATTTAGGAGAAAGACTGACTCTACCATAACAACCATTGTCATTTTCTATTTCTACCTATTTGTGTTTCTGTTACAATAATAGAGTACAGGGGAGATCATTCTGATCTACTTCATTGTTATTCATTGCTGCTGTAAGTTCCAGTTAAGTGCAGGTACCAGTGTAACAGAAACAGATATTTCTTTTTCCAGATCCCAAATAATGTCTCGAGAATCAACTAGCAGAGCATGAGGACATAAGAAAAAATATTGCCCTCTTTGATCCTTCGTTCAAGGTTTGCACCTAACTTATAACAGATGCAGAAATGATGAACTATTACTTGAGGAATTCAGAGCCACTTTGAAAGTGTGGTTTGAATTCAATCCTCTCTCTCCTTGAGGGAGCTAGTTGCCAATTAAATGGAAAGAAACGTCATTTTTGACACTGTATCTAACAACTTAAGTTTTGGGTTTGAATAGTACATAGGATAATTACCTTGTTCCTTAGCATTTGCCTTTCTTCCGGAGTCCAATCTGCTGTCATATCTAAAATGTTTTGTAGAGAAACCTCATCGTATAATAGCCCTACCTGGCACCATCAGGAAAATTACAATGAGCTTATGATACAGAAAAGCAAATTATAACTTATAAGTGAAGAAATACATTCTGCAGGCAAACAGAAAAGGCTTGAATATCTAAATAAACACGTTAAAAAGCTTTATGGCAATATATTAAAAACATGATTCCTGCTTGTCTAAGCTAATGCTTAAAATATTTTTGTATAGATAATTGGAGTAGTATGTTTAATGCCACTCACCCAAAGTGCTGGTAAGGCACATAACCTTCTCCATGGCCCTCCATCAGCACCTCTCATCTCCAAATACCTCTTCAGCCTGACCTGAAAGGAATAATGGTAAAAACAGTAGCATAACTAGAAAATGCTTTAAAACCACTGCAAAAGCAACAGTACCAACTAAATAGAGAAATCAAAAATTAGTTAAGAACAAACCTCAGGAAATATAGTCGTCAAGTGATTCTCCCAATCATTGAGGGTTGGTAATTCACCAGGAAGACAAGGAAGTTTTCCAGCCAAAAAGTCCTGCAATAATACAATAATTGATTCTCTACACACGTTCCAAAATAAATGATGGCAGGGCATAAATGACAAGAAAAATAAAGATAGATGGGAACCCTAAAGGTCATTCCAGTGCAGTCGACATATTTCTTTTTCCGATAGACAAAATACATTGGAACATCAAGAGCATAATCGACGTACTGCTCAAACCTGAAACCATAGAGTAGGAGAGAAACAAGTGGTGGGAGAAATAAATAAATCAGTGAATGAAATAACAGTACTTTAATATTAATGCCTCCTTTTGAATTAAAAGAAACCATAAAGGGAGAGTCAGAATACTCAGGTATAACAGATTATCACTTAAACCTTCATAATTCAAAAACACTCTTACCCGAACGAGTCATCAAAAACAAAGGGGAGCATGCCTGTGCGATCCTTATCAGTATCGGTCCAAATTTGGCTGTTGAAAGCACATGAAAACCAAATAGGTTACCTTAACATTGCAAAGTGCAAAAAGAGATAACTTCACAAAAAGTTTCAACTTTCGAGTACCTTCTCATACTGACAAAACCATTCGGCTTTCCTTCTGTGAAGGGTGAATTTGCAAAAAGAGCTGTTGCTATCTGTTGTAACAAGAAAAGATATTATATTCCATAGCACTGAATTTTTTCCCAAAGGGGAAAAGATTATATGTCAATATCTCTTAATTCTTACGGGCTGCAAAGCTAGGCCAGCGCGAAATTTCCTGATCATATCAGCTTCAGAACTGAAGTCCAGATTGACCTATAAGAGCAAAAGTTCAAAATTATTACTACCAATACAAGAGCTTTATTTGTCATGAATTGAACTGATTAATTTTCTTTCAGAAGATATTCATTTCACCATGTTCAAATCAGCATTGCTCAAGGATAAATCAGCTCAATGATCGTCACACATCTCACCTGTACAGTACATGTTCTGAACATCATGTCAAGACCAAGGGAACCAACTTTGGGCATGTAATTCCTCATGATATCATATCTTC
This sequence comes from Arachis ipaensis, assembly GCF_000816755.2. Lineage (NCBI taxonomy): Eukaryota > Viridiplantae > Streptophyta > Magnoliopsida > Fabales > Fabaceae > Arachis > Arachis ipaensis. The sequence continues at coordinate 104,644,728 of NC_029787.2, read as the reverse complement.
CCTAAGCCATCAAGATCCAGTCAAAAAGCAAGTAATTAAAGCACTAAACATAAGAAAGAAGCATGGTCACTGTTCAATTACTATATCAAATAGGCCCAACTATTTTGCCTCCCTTAATATGAGTTGCTAAGCTATGAAGAAAAGGCTGGTTATCAATGGTGATTAAGGAATCAATTAGTAATCTCTTGTATAAAGATATTTCAGGAATAAAAGCTTATATGCCCTGAAACTTGAACTAGCAAGGTAAAAGTCATTCTAGCATGTTACACAATGTGAGGTTATGGTGGAACAAGTATATACATTTCCAAATCCACTCACCCAAACAACAACAACCCCAAAATAGCAGTTTACATATTCGAGTCTACATGAATTAAGGTTGTTTCAGTAATTTCATTGCTCAATAAGCTAATGAATATATGCAGCTGCAAAATACGACAGCTATTATATACTAATTACTAAAATGAATAAACCCTACCAAACTCAGTGACAAGTTGACTATGACAGACCCCAGGCCATTCCATTACATAAATTAGCTGGGTCGTTCATGTGCTCAAAAAATGTCATCACAGGAAGGTTTTCATTCTAGAGAAAGCTGAGAAAGTTTTGCATTTTCAGCCAGTTCATGCACTTAAAAAGATGGGGAGAAAGAGAAACTACCTTTGGCATTATAGGTATGTCTTTGATTCCCCACTTTGGCTGGAAGCCAATCCCCAAAAATCCAATGCCCATTTCCTCCGCAACAGCTTTAACCTAGACATACAAGTTTTCAGAAATAATTAACAGACCTGAAAGAAATATCAAGGTCACTTGCCTGATTACAAGAAAATCAAACACAATGAACTAAACAAAACATGTGGCTGTCAATTATGTTACAATAAAAACTATGCATAGTTAAGATGACAACAGCCAAAAAAATATCAGGCCAATTTCTCCAATGAAAATAACAGCAGATTACTTTAGATGTATCCCATAACAAGAATGCACAATTAACCTGATAGAGGTGTGAATTAACTTCAGCACAAGTCTGATGCAAGGTTTCAAGAGGGGCTCCACTAAGCTCAAACTGACCACCTGGCTCCAATGATATGCTCTGCTTCCCCTGATTCACAAACAGCAAACCAAAGCATAGCATCAAGTCTCCAACAGTAAAGAAAAACATTGGGTTGGATGCTTGAATGGATAGCCATGTTAACAAACAAATGACATTTTAAATCTCCCAAAGAGGAAAAACAAGAAGATAGAAGTTTAACATTCTCATTCGCTCAAATAATAGCTTACCTGTTTGAGTCCAATAATTTTATCACCTTCCATTATTTTATCCCACTCAAATCTCTCAGCAATGCCGTTCAACAACTCTGCTATTTGCTCGTACTTCATTGGACGCAAGTTTCCAAACTCAAAGCCGAACTTCTCATGTTCAGTACCTATCCTGCAAGACTACACAAATAAATTATCTCCGATAAAAACACAAACCACTTATCCCATAAGGCTGTAACATACAGTTCACGTTTGGTAACTTCAAGAACTAAAGAAACTTAATAAGGTGCCATAAAAATTGCAAAATGACCAGTTGGGACTCAGCCTCCTAATCCCTACAAGCGAAGAGGCTATTTTCATGATTTGAACATGCGACATTCCGGCCACAATGCGGCAAACTTACCATAGCACTAACCCTCTACAACCACAGTCCACAGAGAAAAAAAGAACTACCTAATATGGCTACTCAAAAAACAAAACAAGATTTTAAATTTAAAAAAAAAAAAAGCCCAAACAAGTACAAATATACACTAACACGGGAAAAAATTAAGTAATGATTGTTCACAACATCTTCGAGAAATGAAAATGAATTCAAATTCAATTCCACATGAATACAAATAAAAATTGGCACCTCCATTTATCCTTGGTCTTGCAACCAGAGGCAAGATAATCCACAAGATCCTTCTTTGTGAGTGGCTCCGCAGCAACCACGGCATCTTCGGTGGGAGGGCTAGCTGCAACAATCATACTACGACCACGCCAAGCCTTCTTAGCAGAATCCCAGGAAGAAGGAGAGACAGCAAAGCAAGGTCTCCTCCTAACATTGGACCCATCGAAGCTGTGCCGAAATATGGTGTCATGGCGAATACAGTATGACGGTGTAGCAGCTCGCGAAACAAAAACCATTGTGCTACCTCTGTTGAAGCAGAAAAAATATAAAGAGTGCGAGGATAGGAATCGGAATTGGAAATTAACGGATTACGAAATGGATGGAATACATATAAATCAGAGGTGAGAAGGAGGTAATTACTTTATGTTATTGTTTGAAGGGAATTAGGGTTCTGTGGATTGGCGTTTGTGTTGTGTGGTAAAGTGGAAACAGAGTAGAAGCAAATGGAAGAGGAAGAAGAAGAAGAAGAAGAAGAATAAAGGAATAAGCGAAAAAGGGTCTTTGTGTGTTGCAGCTCGTGAATTCTGAACTGAAAAGCTTGTGTTTTGTTACTTGATACAAGCTGCACTGATAAAATAGCAATTAAATATATAAGGTAGTATTATTGTGTACGAAAATATAAATATGGGAATCATCCATTGTTTGTAAATTGTAGGATTGAGCGATAAATAAATTTATGAGAATTTATATTTTGGGTAAATTAATTTTAAAAAAAAATATCAACAAAGTTTGTTAAAATGATAGATGTGAATATATTATTTTTAAATTTATTTTTGTAATTAGAATAAAATGTCTTAATTTAAATTAATTTATTTATGTTTGTTATTTTAAAAAATTTTATTAGTATGTTTTTTTTTAAATTAATCTATCTAAATCTAAATTTTTAGGAATTTATTTGTTATTTTATTTTAAATGGTGATAATTGGAAAAATAAAAAAAAAAGTTAATTTTATAGTATAATTACGATTATTTTATACAACTTGAATACTCACAAACATTTTTTTATTATTCTCTTTTTCCTTGTATCAGAGTTATTATATCATTCTTGAGGAGGATAAGTTAATTTTCTTCGGATGAAATCACCATACTTTTCATACTTTTTTTCAGTGTTTTTTTTTTTTCTTATCTTTTGTCAATACTTTGATGCTTTTCTAACCTCACCGATTAGCTCATTCACTACTTACTTATTCTCACGGAGAAACTATATGTTTTTCGTCACCTTCCGATAGTTTGTCATCTCTTCGCATTTTGTCACTTTTCAACAGTTTTCGACAGTTTGCCATCTTTTCAGCAGTTTTTCGGCAGTTGACCACTCTTTCGGCAGTTTCGTCTGTGTTTTCTTCTGACAATTCCGTATGCGTTACCTTTCAACTAGGGGTGTCCGCGGATCGGATTGGATCGGATATGGCCGAAAATTCGATCCGATCCACACAATTTTTATCGGATCGGATCGGATATGATATCCGCACTTTTTAGTGCCGGATCCGATCGGATCGGATATCGGATATCGGATATATCCGCATAATTAAACCTTCTCTTTTTAATCATATTTCTATGTAAAAGAATTCGATAAAAATATTTCTTTCATACTTTTAAACTTATTTATTCCTAAAATATTTTTAATCAAACTCTCTCTAAATAACAAAAATAAAATAATACAATATATGAATAATAATTACTAACTAAAACATACAAACAAGTAAATATAATACCAAACATATATTTATTTATTTATTTATTAATTATTATAGTGCGGATCTGCGGATCCGCGGATGTAGAGCAGATATCTGCGATCCGATCCGCAAAGGGTGCGGATCGGATCGGATCCGATCCGATCAATTTGCGGATCGGGTCGTATCCGCAATTTTCAGATCGGATGCGTATATTTACCGCGGATCTGCGGATACGATCCGATCCATGGACACCCCTACTTTCAACAGTTCCGTCTACACTTTCTTCCAGCAATTCTATCTGCATTTCCTTGTGGCAGTTCCGTCTGCACTTTCTTCAGGCAATTCCATCTACACTCGTTCTATCAGTTTATGCATTTTTTTTTTATTTAGTTGTTTCAAACTCAAGTTGTCACTTGAGTTTGAGGAAGGATGTTAGAGTATAATTAGGATCAATTAGATCAATTAGCATTATTTAACATATCTAAATATTTATTATAGGATATTATATCTTTATTAATTTGATTTTCTTAACACGCGTATAAATACTCTTCTATATTATATCATTAGGCTCACAAATATTTTTCTTATTGCTCTCTCTTTTCTTTCTAACAAGGTGAGTTATATAGTAAAGATGTAAGTTTACAGATTTTTCTTTTAATAGAATGAAAGAGAGATTAATAAAAGTAGGACTCACATTTTAAATAATAATAAAATAATAAAAAATAACTATAAAAGGAATTATATTCTCTCTATACCACTTCAATCTGTACAGTAGAGTGCCCCTTCTAACAATTATCATTTGATGATACAAATGATGTGTTAATAAAAAACTTTTTCTCTTAAATTTTCCTAATCATAGCCAAACGCACTCTTGGAAGAAGAAAATAAATTAAAAAATAATTAATTATAACAGTGAAAGGAGCAAATTGTCTTTAGATTTTATTCAGAATTGTAATACGTATATAATAACCTATTTGTATCGACATTATTAATTCTGATGGAAGTAATGTCATGCATGACAATTGATAAACTTTAACCTATTTGTATCGTCTATCGACATTATTAATTCTGATGGAAGTAATGTCATGCATGACAATTGATAAACTTTCTTCTTGAGCCACCAAGGCACTAAACATCTCAAAAGTGATATATATCATTATTAGCTGCAAGTCGAGAGAGTTTGTTTGGGTGGTTTTCTATGAGAAAAAATTTTTAAATAATTTTTTTAAAATTTTTTTTAAAAAAATAAAAATAATTTTATATTTAATATTTTATGTAAAAATATCTTTTATTTAATAATTATATTTAAGTATAAAATATAAAAATATTTTTATTTATTTATTATGTCAATTAACAAAATAACTTAATCACATAATATTACCAACAACCTCATCCTTGTCATTTTCTTGAGCCAAATTATATAAGCATAATAGTATCAAATTAATAATTTATTAACAGTTCGTATCAAATTAGACAACGTTCTCTTCATAGCAGCCTACTCGTAAAGCAAAAATATTGTCGAAGAGCAGTAGGAACATTTCAACTTAGATTGCAATGCTTTTGGCCGCCGAGTGCTAAGATTAGTAGAATATAGACAGTGCCGGGTTATGAAAAGTTTTTTAGTGCACGTACGTGTCTTCGTGAATAGCCATTCTTTTTTGTTGTTGACAGTGAAGTTAAAGGATAGCGTAGGATTCGCAAATACTTTATTTGGAATTAATTGAAAAAAAAAAATTTTTTTCTTTGGTCGTAAGAATAATAGAATATATTTTATCTGAATTCTGAACACTCTCAACTTGGGCCCTCATGGTCATCAAAATCTCTAACTTTGATTGTATATTAATCAGGTCTGGCTATTCTCTTTGGGTTTCGGCCCTTCTATTGTGGAAAAAAATGGGCTGTGTGTGTCATTACTTTGTGCTTCAGATTCTGTTATGCTAATTCCGCTTCTGCAACAGGAACACTTCTTGATTATCCTCTTCAAACAGCACGAGATATCAGGCATCGGGTCATAAATTGTAGTTTTGTGTTCATCAACAAGTCATTACTAGAGACAAACTTATATTTTACAATACCACTCAAATTGTGTTAAATGCAGCATAGCACCTGTACATGATCCCTGAAAGCCATGCTCCTTCGGAGCATTTTAATAGTATTTGTGTAACCTGAAAACATCTAGGTGAATATGGGAACATCCTAACTAGGTGAAAGTGAAATGATAGAACATCCTAACTAGCGTGCAAAAGAATCTTCCATTGTGAAAGTTTCAACATATGCCATTGTAAGTAGAATTTTGAGTTATGAACATTGTAATCAGCATTAAATTCTGAGTTTTACTAACTTTTAACACGGCAAACAAACATGGCCAGTTAGCTAGGTGATGTACAAGGCGTCGTCTGATACTCGCTGTTAGATATAACATATTACATCTTATTTAACCGTTTCATTGTTCAGCAACAAAATATTAAGAGTGGGGAAATACATCCAAAAAAGAACTTTATATAACAAACGAAGACACAGCAGTATTTTACCCTTTCTAATAATTTGGTCTTTTACCTTATAGAAGAAAGACCACCAAATCAAATTTGAAATTCCATGCATGTATGTAGTAAAGAAAATACAGCAGTAATAACATGATGATGGTTCAATGCATACCACCTATCATTTTTTTTTTTTAGTTTTTCATTTATTCTGTTTTTTCAATATACACAAGTAACTAATCTCTAACTAATATCATCAAGAATAGATGAAGTTCAATCAACTGTACATTTATAGAATTGACCAATTACCAGAAATTTTCATCAACCGATGATATGTCTGAATCTTCTTCCAGCTCCATCTCCATCATAGGTTCGAATTCAGGTGATTCAATGTCAGCAAGATTCTTCAGATCAACAATTGAAAGCTCGTTTAGGCGCTTGACAACCAAGTCTGCAGCCCCCAATTCATAGACAGGATGCTTGCTAGCCACTGCAACACACTTCATCCGAGCATCATGTGCTGCCTCCACTGTTTGATTTGAGTTTCCAAACACAATGCACCTCTCAGGTATGAAATTTAGGAGCTGAGCTGCGTAAACAAACATCTCTGGATCAGGCTTCCCCCTGTGAACATCCTCTGAGGCTACAATCACACTGAAATTGTCTTCAATACCAATTTGCCCCACAGCAGACTCAAGAGTTTTTCTAGGACGCGTTGAAACCAATGCCATTGGTATCTTATGATGCATCAGAACGCTCACAAACTCCTTGGACTCAGGCATTAGACTATATATCCCTCCTTGCAAGGCTTGGTAGATTTCTTCCTTTCTGTTAGCCATTCTTCTCATCTGCGCAGGGTCCCTAGACCAGCAAAGAACCTCGGAAATCGCCTGTTCATTCTTCATGCCTTCAATTCTCTTTAGGATGAATGCAGGAGGCGGGGATTTGCCTTCTTCTTGAGAGAGGACCAGCCAAGCTTGCTTCTCAAGATCAGGGTTGTCTTCAATGAGAACCCCCTCCCACTCAAATATGACACCCAACCAGCCACACCCCATCCTCTCTTGTCGAAGCAACGGATTCCGAAGCGAAGGGTTATCCGCTCTATTTGCAGGAGGCCACAAACCAGGCCTTGGATCAAATCCACTATCAAACTTATAATTATCCTTCTTGGGTAATTTGTCTTCCCTATATGAATATGCTTCTCTTGTGAGCTCCACAGCAAGCGCCCTAATTGATGATGACCAGAATCCATGTCCCTTGGATTTTGGCACAGGCAGAGAAACAGCAATCCTTCCACCAAGAAATTCAGTAGTTGGGAACCTACAAGTACTCAAAGATTTGCGTTTACCAGAAACATCTCTTATCAAATTTCCTCCACAGACAGGAAGGTGGCCAAGGAGTGAAGTGGTAGCAATTGATTCAACCATTTTAGCACTTTCCTCTATTCCCTAACCAATTGGAATTGGGTTCAATGCTGACACAGACCCTCTATGGGTCACAGTGATCTTGCACCAAAAAGGAGCCAACGTGGACCGATTCAACTCCAAAGAAACCTACCAAACCAATTATTCAACGCCGAATTCGACTTCGATTTCCAGAACAAGGAGCAACGAGAAACCCAAACTATAATAACGAAAAATACTCCATCTTGGGAACAAGAAAGTCAAGGAAGAGCAGATTTTCACAGCGAAATCGCAACTTTCTCTTTGTACAAATCCCTTAACAAAAGAAAACCAAGCATATTCATTACTCAAAACACCCAATTAGAAAAGAAAATAACCAAAGGAAAACGGACGTAACAGTAGAAAGTTGAACCAAGAAATAGAACCAAAAAAAAGAACGAAGAAAAAAATGCAAAGAAATGTACAATTATAGATGGAATAGAAGCTTCGGAACCACGAATCAACCAAAGATTGAAAAAGGTGTTGCAAATAGAGAGAAAACTAACCTGAGAACGAAAGGAAGTGGAAAAGGATCAGAAGAAACTTGAGGGCCACGAAGAGATGAATTTTGATATTAATTTGGAGAAGCTTTTTTTCTTTTTTTC
>NC_029787.2:104634321-104636596 GCF_000816755.2 Arachis ipaensis | reverse complement strand
AAATGTATAAGGAAATAGAGAAAGGAGGAGACACGCAAGGTATCAGAAATTGCATACGGAACCGTCCACGATGGCTATATCCAGCGGTCGTTACATACACGTGTCGGTCATACAGTGGGATCATCTTTCCCCATTTTGTGTCACTCCTCCCGGTGCTCTTATCACGGCTTCTTTTTCAGTTATTTTGTTAAGTTAAATAGTTAATAATGGGTTAATGGTTCTAATTATCTTCCAAAAATTAAATAAAATATTTTAAAGAGTTTATTAGAAGGATTAAAAAATTTAAAATAAATTAAAAATAAGATTTTTTTAAAATTATAAAAAATATATATATTTTATAAATAAAAAAAATAAAAATACCATTTTAGAATCTCTTATAAGAGAAAAGTGGAATTTTCTCATAAATAAATAAAGATTATCACATTAGGCACTTGTAATTTAGAATGGCCAAAATGTGCCTTATACAGTTATACCAGAGGTGAGCTGCGATTGTTAGAGCAGTAGAATTTGCAAGTTGCTGTTGGGAATAAGACACCATTCCCCCTTGAGAAAACACCTTTGACAGAGAAATAAAATAGACACAATCACAACACAAGAATTTAACGTGAAAACTCCAATTACCGGAGAAAAACCACGGCCGTTGTCAAATGACAACCAGAGAATATCACTATGTGAAAATTGTTACAACACATAGACTTCTTTCTCTCACCGGCACCCCAGTACACCCACACTCTCTCAAAGCAAATATCTAACTACACCTCACAACACTCTCTAATAAAAGAGTACAGAGGAAAAGAAAAATCAGATACAAGCTTAAAGTGTTTCTGACTGGTGCAAAAACAAATGGAGAACTTAGCCTCATATTTATAGCCTAGGCCACCCACTCCATTTGCTATCTTGAGCAATGTGGGACTAATTCAACCAAATCCTAACAATCTCCACCTTGATTGAAATAGTCACACATCTTCAGCTTCCATTGTCAACACCGACAATTCTTTGCTGCCATTGTCTATACCGACAATCATAGTTCAGAGAACTATCATACTCCACCATTTAAGTTTTTAAATTAGGAGTTGCGACTCTCATAGTCTCATTAGATATTTTTTGTTTTTGTATAGATATATCCTTTTATGTATGTGTCTTAAAAAGTGTTTTTTTATGTATGTGTCTTCTAATAGAAATATCTTTTATAGATGTGTCTTTTAAATGGATATGTTTTTTACGAATATATTTTCTACAAGAGGTATTTTTCTATGATTATATCTTGTATAAAAAGTATCTTTTTGTAATTGTATCTTATATAAGAGGTGTCTTTTTATGCATATGTCTTGTACAATAATGACGGCACTCAAATACACTTCCAAGACTAATGGTTGCTCGCCGATGAAAGCGCGAGCGGCGTTGACTACCGTTAACGTGGCGATGAAAACGCATCCAAGGATGGAGGAGAGAGGTCTAGAAGGGGCAGCCGTCGGGATTGGGGATGAGGCTAGACTTGAACGATGAAAGACAAGGTTAATTGTGTTTACCAGTGATAATTGAGGGTGAATTAAGTTTACAATGGGTGATTGGACATGTATTTTTTTATCTGAAATAGACTCTGGAGTCCAACCCAATAAAAGTTGATAGAGGTTGACAAGATCCATCTTGATTATCTAACAGGATTGTTCTTGTATAGGTAGTTAACTTGAAGCATTTAGGTTTTAGACAAAAAATATGTTAATAGTCAAATTAGTCCTTAAAAAATAATATATTCTTTAAATTCATCCTTGAAATTTTTTTTTAATCAAATTGGTCATTCAAAGATTACAAATTAATCATATCTGTCCTTCAGTTACTTCACTTATAATTTTCGTCAACAATTGATGATGTGAAATGTTAACTGATAGCATACATGACACATAACATGTTTAATTAAACGTTGACTAAATATGTTTACGAAAATCTATCAATTTAGTTACCAGGTCATATTAGAAATAGAATTTTTGTAATTGAAAAAATGACTAAATTAATAAATTTTCATAAACATATTTGATCAATATCCAATTAGACATATAAAGTATTATATATGTTATTAATTAACGTTTTACAATATCAATTTTTGAAGAAAATTGTTAATGAAGTAACTGGATGACAAATATGATTAATTTGAAATCTTTGAAGGACCAATTTAATTAAAAAATCTTTCAGAAATAAATTTAAAAAATGTCTTATCTTTCAGGGACTAATTTAACTATTAATTCGACAAAAAATATTATTTAAAAAATATATGTAA
>NC_029787.2:104633055-104633965 GCF_000816755.2 Arachis ipaensis | reverse complement strand
CTCTAGTATCTTCTATTTTTTCTTTTATCTTTTAATTTTAACCTTTTAATTTTTGTTGACGCTACAATTAAGACAATAAAAATTTGAGATACCCATATTTTTTGTTAAAATAAAACATAAATTGTCTTCAATTATTTTTATGAATCCTTTTCCATCGTCATAAGAAAAGAATATGATATTATAACAATATCACTACAAAGAAAAATCAAATATTTTTTCTACATTTTCTTTCGGCTTACATCTTTCATTTACATAATTACATCTTGTACTTTTTCTTTCAATTATCATTTATATCTTCTATTTACATTTTGTAACTTTTTTTTCGTTTTTTTTTTAATTCCTTCTTTTACTTTTCTTTTCTCTTATTCATTTTCATTTATACATTTTTTTATTTCTTTTTTTTCCTTTATTTTCATTTTAATCTTTAATTAAAGTTTATTATTTGTTTATATTTCAATTTTTTCTTTTTTTATCGTATAATTTTTTATTAATATTATTTTTGACTTGAAAACCCACAACATTTGATAGTCGATCATTTTTTTTTTATCAAAGATAGGAGACTCGAATCCGCAACCTCTTAATTGAATATGAGGAGACTATGCCATTTAAAGTGGCTAGCGACTAGCGGGAGCATCGGGGGAAATGGAGATTCTTCGGTTTGTGAAGTTTTAGTTTTTTTAGACGAATAGCGCAGATTCATCCTACAATTCTCTTCCAATCCAATGGTGAAACTACCCGCCAGGTCGGCATTTATTCACATGTTCATTTGGTTTGCCACGTTCACCCCATGTATCCCAATTGTATTTCTGTGTGTATTTTTTAAGAAAATACTCAATTTCATCTCTAAAGTTACATTTGAATTTTAATGTAATTTTTGAAATTTTAATTGCTTTAATTTAATTTTTAAATT
>NC_029787.2:104594243-104633021 GCF_000816755.2 Arachis ipaensis | reverse complement strand
TTTGTTTTTTATTTTCTTAAATTATAAAAATAGAAAATGACATCACTGTTTTATTGTTTTAACGAATTTAAAAAAAATTAAAATTACAATCCTTTCATAGTTTAATATAACACATAATGGATCATTTTAAAATAATATTCTTTTGAGTTCAAATATTTTTAAAAAAATGTTTTTTTTAATGCATGTATGTGTTCTTTTACACGTAATATACAGAACATTGATTATCAATTCTAGATTTGACATTATTTAATATACTTTTTCCTCATAAAAATTTGTAACACCTACCATTGACTACGAGGCTTCACTTTAGCTTCTGCAAGACAACAATTATTTGATCTTATGATGATGTGATTATCTCCACAACAATTTATCTAATATCGCAATTTAAAAACTTATTAAAATTAAAACCTCTATTTTGAACATCTTGATCAATATCCTTCTTAAATCCAATAGTATCAGTTAATTATAGTTATGTTGATGCTAGAGACATATAAGCTCCTCCTCCATGGAAAGTTAGGAACCAGCAGCTCCATGTTCCATTAACGGTAGGTAGGCACGTTTATGTCATTGCAAAATACTTACGTGGTGTGAAAGCAAACCTAACGAGTTTCTGTCAAGTTACAATAATGCTCACATGCTACATAGAATGATGCATGTTAATTGTTATTAGCCCTTTATGTATTTATTTAATTATGAGTAAATTAAATAGTCATTTTTATTATAAAAGATTCAAGTTCTAACAAATTAAAATTGATTACGATAAGAATTAAATGAACTTTATACTTATAAAAGATTAATTATGTTTGATAAAAATATCCAATCGTTCAATTTTTATTGACTCTATTTAAAAAATATGTTAAATTCTAAAATTAATTCTACTACTAATTATCTTTAACTTTTAACCTCCAGTTATGTTTTTTTTTTTTTAAATTTCTTCTTCTTCTTTTTTCATTACAAAAAAAATAGAAAATAAAAGAAACCTAAACCTAATTTTCTGCATTCTTCCTTCAATTTTTAGGATTTATTTCTTTTTTTTCTTTGAAATTGTTTAAAAAAAATCACGCATTCTAATTCGTTTATTTCTTATTCATATTCTATTTTCTTCTCAGCTTTGTAAATATAAAAAATGAGAAAAATAAAATCTAAAACAAGAAAAAAGATGGACATGATATTGAAATTCATATATTTTTCATGCATTCATCTAATTTCTTAAAAAAAGAAAATAAAAAAAAATAAATTCTAAAATTGAAGAAAGAATGCAAAAATTGAACCACATCTTTTTCTTTCTCTTTGTTATTGTGATTACTTGTGCTCTTCTTCAATCTATTAAGGCAAGCGAAAATATTCGTGCTATCTAGAGAGAAGCAAGCACAAAAAAAAAAGTTTTTGGGCTTTCTAATGATGGCAGAAGTTGTAGTAACGAGAAAAGAAATGGCAAAAGGAGGTTACAATGATAACATCAATGTCAGACTTAAATAAAAGAAAAAGTATAAGGAGCTAATAGAATATTTGTACAATGTGTATAATGGAGGTTTAGGGATGTTCAATTCAGTATTAGAGATATAACCATTAGTGTTATCTTTTCCCATCAGCTGAAGCTTTTGGAATGAGTGGTATCATGACATGGTATCAGAGCTCTAGATTTAAAAGGTCAAGACTTCGATTCTTGATGAACCCCAAAATTAACTTAAACTTTTGGGATGAGATGTTTATTATCCCTAGTACCCGGATGGTTATTCTGGATAGTATGAGTGATGTTCATTTTTTAACTCATAGCCCATTGTACACATTGTATAAATATTCCATTGGCTCCCTAGCAGGACTCTAAATAAAAAAAAAGGTTAGATTTAGAAAGAGGAAGGGAGGAAGGTAGACAAATTTGGAAAGAAAGCAAATTTGGACTTTGAATTTTTTTATTTTCCATTTTGTTTCTGTACTGGAAGAAGAAGAAATGAAGAAAAAGCCAAGAAGGCAAAGTAGAAGGTTGAAGATGATTGTTGATAGGGTTTATTTTAAAATTTAACGTATTTTTTAAACAGAGTCAACAAAAATTTAATGATTTGATATTTTTGTTGAACAAAATTCATCTTTCATGAGTATAAAGTTCATTTAGTTCTTCCGTAGTCAATTTTGTTCGCGTCTGAATCTTTCATGGCTAAAAATGGTTATTTACTCTTTAATTATTATATTAGTATCGATGAGCAGACATAAAGATTATTGAGGATTTTTTTTAAATATGCCAATACAATCTAAATCGTATCAAAATGTAAGCAAGTTCGTCAAATGCAATAATTTTTAACTATCAACTTTATATAAAAACAACTGTATATAAGTTTTTACCTTATTTTAACATGTACTAGTGTTATACATGGGATGGTATGTAACACCCTAATTACTCTAAGCCTTACCTCATGCCGTAAAGCAAAGGTTAATCAAAGGTTACGACAATCCTAAAGCTCATACATAAATATACATAGAAAGAAGTAATTATTCTAGAAGCCCGATGAAGAAATAAGCTCAAAAAACAGAGTTTCAAAAGCCCGAAACGTTCACATAAAAGTACACTAATCGAGGCAAAAGATATAGATACAAGATAACAACATATAAGTATATAAGAGGATATAATAGTCATAAGGTACTAGTCTCAGCCTGTGGAATTTAGGCCGACTACTATTATACAGACATACAGAGTTTTGAGAGTTAAAATAGCATATACAGAATATCTCTCTCAAAGTAAGCCTCTAAGGCAAATATAAATACAAAAGTGAGAGAACTAATCAAAATAACCAAAAGACTCCAAAAATTGTGAAAAAGGTCCTCCACTCTGTCACCATCAAGCAACTCACTGAGGTGGGTTGCGACCTGCATCTGAAAAATAACAACAAAATATGGAATGAGAACCGGAGGTTCTCAGTATGGTAACAATGCCCAGTAATGTAAGATATAAGACCCTGGGATGCCAGACGCAATCCTAGAGCTTCATATCAATCATAAGATTCAACTTAAAGCATAACTAAAATTAAAACCATAACTTTAAATCTTTTATGAAACGGGATAACTATCCTAAGAGATTTCTAACTATCAATTCACCGCTGTCCCATAGCCTTCACCAGCCTAACCGCCATGCGATCCCATCGCCACCGCCTTCCGAACCTCATCAATCCCAGTAGAAAACACAAGTAATAACAATGCAAGTAAAGCACAAGTATAGCATGTATATCAAGCAATTCAAGAAGCAATTAATCATGTTATACAATTAGGCAAGCAATTCAAGTCGGCAAAGCAAACAAACAGATAGAAGATGCACATGATGAATGCCTGTCCTATTTGGCTGTGATATCACATTGTCGGTTCAACTGCCAACCCGACACATCTCTATTGAGATGTCGCCTTTCAGTCTCAGAATGGAAACTCCCGAGATATCGTACCCAGAACACGGTCTAGGATATAGTGCTTGCACACTCTAGTGATTCCGAAAAGATGCGAGCGGGATACTCTTGCCACGGACCTCACATCTCAACGTACGCAGGATAAACTAACCGTCCTTATGCCGCTGCCGCGACCTCGACAAGCGGGATTAACCAACCATCCTTGCCAGGTGCATAACGTCTCAACAATCTCAATATAAAACAGTATTATCGTGATTTTCAGAAACCATGTTTAGTACTCAGTCCACTCCGAGTCCTAGACTCATCTCAAAACATTATCAAATCCAGTAATCCACAATTTCATCATGCCAGTCGTCTTTACAATACTCTATACTTCACTCAACTAATCCACCCTCAGTACTCCAGAATTCTAAGTCTCCATTTTTTAAATTCATACAAAAATTTACGAAATCAAATTACTATCCCAAAATCAAATTACTAACTCATCTCTAGAAATATTAGGACCTAAGTAGTATGTAGTATTCCTAAACGGTATTTAAAGAATGTTTGGAAAGTATGATAACCTTTAAAAATGAATAAAAATAATTTTTTAGCAAAACAGGGGTCTCGTGTACGCAAGCCCCTGCCTCACGTACGCATGCTGTTGAAAACAGGGTGGTCGCGTACGCAACCCCTGCTTGCGTACGCAAGGGTTCATTTTTGAATAGCTCACATACACATGCAGTGCCTCACGTACGCGAGATGTCCAACCCGAATGGATTGGTCGCGTCACGTGCGCCATGTCGCGTACGCAACCCTCACCAGACTTAGAAAATTTTCAAATCTGCAGAATTCAGTTTTAAGCACCGAACTTTAAATGTTCATAACTTTCTCTACAAAAATTTATTTTCATCAAACTTTATATTAATTTAAATCCCTTAAAACAAACTTTAATTTAAAATAAATTTCAACCAATTTCGAAAACTGAGGCTCAAGTTATGATCCATCAAAGTTCGGTAAAACAGGATTTTCACAAAATTAGCAAGGTTCTCAATTTTCCAAAATTCATAATCAATACCAAATATCCTACAACCATAACAGTTTCAATGGACATAAATGATGTCTATATACCTTTTAATTTATTCCACAACCTGTTGACATGCAATTTCACCAATCTCATCCAAATATTCTCACTTACCTTCCTCAAATTCTCAATGATTACACTTAAAACACCATTCCTCCATTTCCAACATTTATCAATATCATTAAGCTCATAATTCACTGTCAACACTCCAATCATCATTTTCAAAACTCATTTCAATAATGAATAACAACATCGAAGTACAACATCACAAGTCATCAAATCAACAACACCATCATACATAATCAAATTCAACAATTTCCAACAATCAATTCAATCCTATCCTAAGGTCCACTAGCCTAAGTGTCCAGAAATATTATATATTATATAGAGAAAACCGAAACTATACTTTGACCGATTCCCAATATGTGCAAAACACCAAATTCGAGTCCAACCAAGCTTTCAACCACCAACAAATCACCAATTCAAGAACCAATGCTCCAATAATCACAATTTCAAGCTAGACATACATAATTTATCACAAATCAATACCTAGGGTTCATCAAATTCACAAATTTACAAGGTTAAGAGTTTTCTTACCTTCTACAATGGTGTTTGGGACACAAACCACCAATAGCCCAACCTTAGATACCACCTAATCAATCAAAACACAAAAATTCACTCAAAGCCAAAACCTAAATTTTCAAATTTTTTAGGGCAGAAAATTGGGCAAGAAATTTTAAGAAACTTACCACAATACTTAGCTAGAAGTGATGGACTCATCAAGAGCTTCATATAGCCGCTGACGGCACGTGAATCGGAGTACCGTAGCTCGAGTTATGGTCACTGGAAGAGAGGAGTGAATAGTGACAATGGTGAAAAGCTCTCACCTCTCTCCTCACTTGTGCAGCTGTGTTGTTTGTGTTTATGAGGGTTATGAGGCTGAATTGGCCTCACTTAAGGGTATATATGTGTTGGGCTTAGACCCAACTTGGGCCCAGTCCAACTCGTTAGTGTTTTTGGTCTGTTTGGCCCAATTTTGGGTCAAACCTTTAAAATTAGTGCTCGGTTTTTAACTTTAATTTATTTTCTAATTTTTTCCACTGTTTTTATTATTCTTGCATAGTATCGGACAGACTTAAGCCGGTACTGCCGGTTAATTTACCGGTTCACATTTTTATGCGATTTTTCACGAAAAATTACATTTTCCAACTCAGAAAAATCTACTGAGTCCAAAAATCATATTTATATTTTCTAATTAAAATTCTAAATATTTGGAACCTATTTTGGATAATTTAATTATTTAATTAAATGGTTAATTAATTGCGGTCCTTACATTCTCCCTACCAAATAAGAAATTTTGTCCCTAAAATTTAGTAATTACTTGAGAATAGCTCGGGATAATCCTTCTGCATCTCGGACTCCAATTCCCAAGTATGCTCTTCCACTCCTGTTCTCTTCCAAGAAACTTTAACCAATTGAACTTCCTTTCCTCGCAGTTTCTTCACACTAGTGTCGTCAATCTGCACCGGTGTTACTTGAAAAGTTAAGTTCTCCTTCAGCTCAACCGACTCGGGCTCTAACACATGAGCCGCATGCAACGTGTACTTACAGAGTTGTGACACGTGGAATACGTCATGTAAGTTAGACAAATGCGGTGGCAAAGCTACTTGATATGCCACCGGCACAAATCGTCTCAAAATCTCAAACGACCCTATATGCCTCGGATTCAGCTTCTTAGTTTTAATCGCTCTTCCAATCCTAGTTGTCAGAGTAACCCTCAGAAATACGTGCTCACCCACTTCAAATTCCAATGGTTTTCTCCTATGATCCGCATAACTCTTCTGTTGGCTCTGTGCAGTCAAAATCCTAGCTCGAAACTTTCTAATCTTCTCAATAGTCTTTCCGACCAAATCAGGACCCAACACACTTGCTTCATCGGTTTCATACCAACATAGTAGAGATTGGCACTTCCGTCCATACAAGGCCTCATACGGAGCCATACCAATGCTCGCATGAAAGCTGTTGTTGTACGCAAACTCCACCAATGTCATGTAACGGTCCCAACTTCCTGGTTGATCCAAACACACGCCCTTAGCATATCTTCTAACATCTGAATAGTCCTTTTCGACTGTCCATTCATTTGTGGATTATATACCGTGCTGAGACACAGTCTCGTACCGAAAGCTCTTTGAAAATATCCCCAAAACCTTGATGTGAATTGAGGATCACGGTCCGACACTATGCTCGATGGCACTCCATGCAACCTTATAATCTCCTTGATGTACAACCTCGCCAACTCCTCTATCGAATAGTTCACTCGGATAGGCAGAAAGTGAACAGACTTAGTTAAGCGATCCACGATTACCCAAACCTCATCAAATCCCGACCTAGTCCTCGGTAAATCGGTCACAAAATCTGTTGCAATTCATTCCCACTTCCACTGAAGAATCTCAAGTGGCTATAACATTCCCGACGGTCTTTGGTGTTCTATCTTCACCTTCTGACACGTCAGACACTTAGACACAACTGTAGCTACATTACCTTTCATCCCAGGCCACCAGAACATCTTCTTTAGATCATAGTACATCTTCGTACTTCTTGGATGAATAGAAAACCCGCTGTTATGAGCTTCCGACAATAACTTTTGTCTCAAACTTCAGACATCCGGCACACAAATTCTCCCCTTATACCTCCACAACCCTTCATCATCCTTAGTAAACTCTCGATGCCTCTTCTTGGCAATCGGTTGAAACATCTTCTGAAGTTCTTGTCCGTCTTGCTGAGCCTTCTGAATTTCTGACTGAAACGTATTTGAAATGCACAACTGGTTCAAACAGGCTTGTCCGTCAGCTTCACCGATATCCAGCTTAAGTTCTACAAACTTATCTACTAATTCATTTTCTTTGATCCTCATCCAAGCAACAGTCAAAGACTTTCGACTCAATGCGTCAGCCACAACATTCACCTTTCCAGGGTGATAACTCAATTCAAAGTCATAATCTTTCAGCAGCTCCATCTACCTCCTCTGACGCATATTGAGATCTTTCTGATCAAAGATGTACTTGAGACTCTTGTGATCAGAGAAGACTCTAAACCTCACCCCGTACAAGTGGTGCCTCCAAATCTTCAATGCAAACACAATCACCACCAATTCCAAGTCATGAGTTGTGTAATTTACCTCATGTGGTCTCAGCTGACGCGATGCGTAAGCCACTACGTTCTGGTGTTGCATCAACATGCAACCCAAACCCTTCAAAGAAGCATCACAGTATACTTCAAACGGTTCATGTGGTTCAGGTAGAATTAAAACTGGCACTGAAGTCAACTTTTGTTTCAAAGCCTGAAAACTCTCCTCACACTCCGATGTCCACACAAACGGTACCTCCTTTCGGGTTAACTTAGTCATCGGTAATGCAATTCGAGAAAATCCCTCGATGAATCTTCGGTAATATCCGGCCAAACGCAAGAAACTCCTAACCTCAGTCACCGTAGTCGATCTCTCCTATTTCATCACTGCCTCCACTTCGAAGGATTGATAAACCACTATTTTATGGTATATTTTGGATTGAATTGAGTGGATTTTGTCAACTATTCTCACACTTATCCATGTAAGTTGCATGTTTTTAAGTTTCTTTCCTAATTTTGTGCTATGATTGAAAATATGCTTTCTAGGCCTTAAAATTGCTAATTTTTAATCCTCTTTTATTACCATTCGATGATGTGATATGTGTGTTAAGTAATTTCAGGTTTTATAGGACAAGAATAGCTTAGAGGATGGAAAGGGAGCATGTACAAGTGAAAGAAACACAAAGAATTAAAGATTTGAGGAGCTGGTATCGACGCGTACGCATGGCCAGTGCAGAATTCAAATGACGCGTACGCGTGGTTGACGTGTACGCGTGACAACCGTCACGTGCTGCACTAAAGTGAATACGCTGGAGGCGATTTCTGGGCTGATTTTGGCCCAGTTTCAAGCCTGAAAATGAAGATAAAAGGTTGGGGGATGAAGCAGTGAAGACAACAAGGAGTCATAGTTTAGTTTTACCATGCTTTACGTTAGGTTTTCTAGAGAGAGAAGCTCTAT
Source organism: Arachis ipaensis (assembly GCF_000816755.2). Classification (NCBI taxonomy): domain Eukaryota; kingdom Viridiplantae; phylum Streptophyta; class Magnoliopsida; order Fabales; family Fabaceae; genus Arachis; species Arachis ipaensis. The sequence goes on along the minus strand of NC_029787.2, from coordinate 104,624,485 downwards.
CTTCTCTCTAGAAATTAGGGTAGATTAGTCTTATTTCTCTTTAATTTCTCTCTTTCATTCTTGTTTTAGTGTAGTTTTATTTATGTTTCCATGCTTAATTGTCTTGGGTCTCTTTGTTTACTTGTTAATTTCCCTTTTATGTCATTTTTATGTTTATGAACTCTTGTTACGTTTGATTTCTATTAATGCAATTTATGTTTTCTATATTTATTGTTGTTTTCTTTAATTGTTAGTTATTCATTCTTGCATTTGGTAGTTTAGATTTAATATTTCTTGTTAATTTTCTATGCTTTTATTTTGTGCCTTCCAAGTGTTTGATGAAATACTTGGTTGGGTTTTAAAATAGATTTTTGTATTCTTAGCTTGGATTGAGTAATTTGGAAACTCTTGAATTGTCAAAGTCTCTTGTTGATTGGTGATTGAAAGTTGCTAGTTGGCTTAAGCTTCACTAAATCTAGTGTTTGATTAGGACTTGTGAACTTAAGTTGATTTTGCTCACTTGACTTTCTTTTAATTGTTAGAGGTTAACTAAGTGAGAGCAAAAGGCAATTACCATCACAATTGATGATGATAATGAGGATAGAAATTCCAAATCTCAACCCTTGCTAGGACTTTTCTTAGTTGTTAATTTATTTTCTTGTTATTTACATTTCCTGTTCATCATTCAAAAATCCCAAAAATACTTTTCCTATAACCAATAATAAGTACACTTCCATGCAATTCCTTTGAGAGACGACCCGAGGTTTAAATACTTTGGTTATTTTTATTGGTTTGCATTGTAACAAACAAATTAAACGTTGACTGAGGATTAATTGTCAGTTTATAACTATACTTGCAACACAATTTTATTGAGAAATTCTTGACCGACATTAGTCCTCCGTCAAGGATCCACCGCTATTCCGTCCTTGGTCACCACGTGACTTATGAACTTCACTTCTCCTTTCCAAAACTCACACTTCGACAATTTGGCATACAATTTCCGCTCCATCAGGATTTGCAACACAATCCTCAGGTGCTCTTCATGTTCTTCTGCTATCTTTGAGTAAACTAACATGTCGTCTATGAATACCACCATGAATTTGTCCAAAAAGGGGCGAAACACTCTATTCATGTAATCCATGAATACAGCAGGTGCATTCATCTACCCAAAGGACATCACCACAAACTTGTAGTGTCCATAGCGCGTCCTAAACGTAGTTTTCAAAATGTCATCCTCCTTTACTCTAATCTGATGGTAACCCAATCTCAAATCAATATTGGAAAACACCCCAGCTCCTTGCAACTGATCCATTAAGTCATCCTCCGCAACAGATACTTGTTCTTCACAATCACTTTGTTTAATTGCCGGTAATCCACACAAAGTCACATTCCTCCATCTTTCTTCTTCTCCCTACGGAGATACACTCGGTCGAATGAACCTCTTGTTCAGAAGTTCTTCCCACTGTGTCTTTAGTTCAGCCAGCTCTATCGGAGCCATTCGATACGGTGCAATCGACACTAGTCTGGCTCCCGGCACCAAGTTAATGGCGAATTCAATTTTCCATTGAGGCAGAAATTCAGGAATATCTTCAGGAAACACTTTTGGAAAGTCTCTAACTACTAGAATTTGATCTAGCCTCTGATCATCACCTAACACATTCACATCCAGCAATATATAACCCTGCACTCGAAATAGATTTTCTGACCTCCCTGCACTCGAAATAGATTTTCTGGGGGATGTGATATGTGAACCCAGGATAGTAGGCAGTGTCGTTGTTCACTTGCTCTGGGTATGAGATGAGAAAGGAGAATTATGAAAACTGAGTTTAATTATGGAATTTTGAATGATTGTGAAAGAATTGATATGATAATGAATTTTTGAATGAGAGACCTGGGCAGTAGCAAGGATTGTGGTTCATCCCGCTTGCTTTAGGTCAGTGATTGTGACGCCTGGATAGCAGCAGCAATAGTGGATTATTCCACTTGATCCAAGCTGAGCTTTTAAACACCCGCATAGGTAGTAGCCACAGTAGTGGTTATTCCACTTGCTCTAGGTTAAGCGAGTAGTAGTAAGGGGATTGGAGCTCAAACCCACTTGCTCCACAATGGGTGTTTCTGTCCATGGTTAGCTATAAGGACGTGTTGAGTTGGCTATATAATCGACATATGATATCATCAGCCATAGGACAGGCATACATCATGTGCATATGTGTGTTTTATTTGATTGTGTATTTAATTGGGCTTGTCTATGTGATTACTATGCTTACCTGTTATATTTACTACCTGCTGTAACTGTATCCTATTTGTGTTTGTCCTTATTTGCTTGTTTGTCTGTGTGATTCCATTGGAGTTTGGAGGATTGGAGGAAGGTGGGGGATTGAGGGTTTTAGTTAGAGACTGGCTAAGTCTTAGAACCTTAGAGAACTAACCTACTTATGGTTTACACACTATAATCTTAAAGATTTTAAATATGAGTGTCGGAGTTCTAAGATTGTCTCTGACTTTTCTGGGACATTATATGTTAGTTATGTGGGTACCGTTACATTGCTGAGAACCTCTGGTTCTCACCCTATACAATTTTTGTAGTTTTCAGATGCAGGATGTGAGGCATCTAGAAGTTTTTGAAGCGAAGAACTCTTGCCTTATGGGTTTCTATTTTGTTTTTGATATATATAAGTAAATACATTATATCTCCATTGTATATATTATGTTATGTCCCTTTTAGAGGTTGATTTGGTGAAACAGGTTCTGTAAGCTGTCTTTCGAGCCTTTGGATTTATCTTGCATATACTTATGTAAACATTCTCTGACCAACCTTGGCTTTTCAGGTTGAGTCTGGAGCTTGAATATTTTGTATCTTTTCGCACTCCTTTTTGTTATTATTCACACATATATCTTACGTTTCTTCGTACACAAGTTTTCTATTTTACGTGAGCGTTATGACTTTTGTTTAAAACTTTCCTTTAAAGGCTCCTCGTATAGAATTCCTTTCAATTATTATTATGTATATATTTTACTTTTAGAGGTCGTAATACCTTACTACCTCAACTTTACGACTTAAGCGTAAAGTTTTGTGTGGTAGGGTGTTACAATATACAGGCACAAGTCACCACTATAAACAAAAGATTACAAGCTACAAAATCATACAGGAAAAATTACAAAGTGAAAAGTAATGCAACAAAAGATAACATGATCAAAATAATTAAGCTTGAGTCTTGCACACCTTAAACAACAGCATATTATACCTTCACACTTTATTGTACTCTATTTTTCGTTTACAATTGTACGCGATACATAGTATCATTTTTTACTCCTTTTACATTCAACTCCTTAGCATTGAAAATCTTTATATTTCTTGCAGGCCACAAGCACCAAATTATAGCATAAAAGAGCGATCTTTATATTTCATTAAATTGTCGTGGCACTTTATGATCCATCTAAGATTCAAAGCACTCATTTATATGTCAAGACCACACCCACATCAAATTTTTTTGCTTGGAGAGCTTGACTCCATATGCTCCTCGAGAATGTGCATGAGAAAAACAAATAGAAAGCAGTTTTAATTTCATTATTACAGAATACATACCTCGAATTCTCTTGTGACACAATACCACATCTGAGTAGTCTATTCTTTGTGTTAAGTTTCTCTTAAATTACAAACCACAATAACAATTTTACTCTTGGGAGAGATAACATTACTCTATAACTTCTATTGATTTTTTTCCATGAATCACCAGCATCCATCTCTCTATATTTATATAATTCATGTATCATGAATTTCACTGTGTATACTCCTTAATTATCCAACAATATAATGTACAAAATAATTTTTTATTTTAAAATTGAGTTTGATTATTAGTGAGATAAAATTTAAAATAATTTTTTATTTTATTATTCAAATTTAAATTTAAATTTAGTATTTGTTTTAGTAATGACTCAAAATATATTAACTCAAGATATACTTGAACCCAATAAAACCCACAAACAAGCAAGATCAACTTAGGCTCATTGTTAGAGTCTCAAATCTAACTTAAGTTTATTACCTTAAGATCTAATACAGATAAAATTCACGTGTCTCCTCTCAAATTGGCTCAGATTAGATATTCGTTGCTAGTTACAGATGGTAATGGTTATTCTAGGGGAGCGACGGGCCCCTTTTCCGTCCCTCACTCACGTTTAAAAAATGTCTGAGATTCTCTTTCTATCTTCATCACAAGTCCCTATTTAATTATTTTTTTAGGAAACTCAGATACCTACGAGTATTTATGAATTGTGAAAATTTTTAAAAAAACTAAAAAAAAAAAGAAAGTATAATATAATAATCATAAAATAATTAATTCAATATAATTCAACACAATTCATTACATATCATTATGAAAAATAAAATTTTAAAAGAAAAAAAATATAAAAGCATCTCATAAGTTAATAACATAACATGATTTTCGGCGAAACTAAATAATGTAGTGACGGACTTGAGAAGTAGAGAAAGTGAGTTAGAGAGGGAGATATACAAAATTGAGGTTAAGGATGGTCTAAAAGAAAAGAAGAAGAATTCGAATTGGAGGCAGGAATTAGGGTTACTAATTTAAGAAATTGATTTATGTATATATGAATTAAGATAAATTAGTAATTTTATATTCGTGTGAATTTAACTTGGTCCATGGACGAATATCCATGTCTCCATCCATGGTCTCCACTCGTGAAAATTCACAGGTCTTCATATAGTCCCAAATTGCGAGTAACCTATTTTAGTTGGTTTTTTTATTATCTTTATTGCTAGCATTTGTTGGTTCGTGATGTAAAGCTACTTCAACCACTTAGTAAATTTTCAAATAAACAAAATTCAAGTTATATTATTCTTGTAAGTCACATGTAATTTTGTTATAGAAGATAAATAGTTAAATACTAAATGAGTCATATTTTTCATATATCACATATTATAACTTGTGAAATCATAATATTTTTGACAAGTGATGTATAAACAACTTAAATGTTGACAAGTTTTGATAATTTTAAAAAAATATTAAAAAATTATAAGTTGATCCATAAGATTTTTTTTAGAAATTTGTCTATAATTTTTTATTAAAACTTTGGAAGTACATATATGTTATTTATCTTATATATATTTTATTTTAGGGTAAAGTATTAAATTGGTCCCCTATGTTTGGGCCTAATCCTGTTTTGGTTTCTAAAGTTTAAAATGCCTTATTTGAATCCAAAAAAATTTCGTTTAACTTTAATATAGTCCTACCGTGAAGTCAATGTTAAATAATTAATGAAACTCAGTTTTCAAATATAAAAAACTTATATAACCAAACTCTTCGGTTGTCAACGGGAGTTTCCTGTGGTAAAGGTGACGATGACCTTGTCTTTGTTGCCACCGACAAATTTTTTCGCAAAAAGTGAGTCCTCGAAGATATTCTCCATGTGCTTGAAATAAGGCTAGTGGCTCGCGGTGATGCATCCGTTGCTGATCTTGTGCCTCTCAAGTTTGTACCTCTTTTTCAGGGAAGGACATTAAGGTTTGGTGGAATAGTGATGTTAATTATTCAACATTGACTTCACGGTAGCTAAATAAAATTTTTTTGGATTTAAATAGGACACTTTAAATTTTAGGGACCAAAATAGGATTAGACTCAAACATAAAGGACAATTTAGTATTTTATCCTTTATTTTATTTTATTTTATATAGACTTATTTTTTTTATAAAGACTAATTTTAAGTTGTTTTGTTAAGATTAATTTGAATTATAATAATTTGATTAATAAAAAGGTAACATGTTATGTATTGTTTGTTTCTTCTTAATGTAGTGTTAAGTGTATTAACTCTAATAGTTATTAATTGGTTTTAGTAATCTACTTTCTTCAATAAATTAGACATATATATTCAATATGATCATAAATAACCTAGTAATACTTAGACCCACCAACAAATTTTTATATGTTATTTTATTGTGAAGTAAGGACATATCAAAATCAGCTCAAAATGAACAACAGATTATTAGAGAATTCTAATGCACAAAGTTCTCTAATAAATAATAAATAATTTAAACCCATTAAAAAATAACTCAACACTTTCCTTTGATACATGCAAAACATATACCTGAAACAATATTATATCAATGTTAGTATATAATTTTATGATCATTGACTGTATTTACTATACGTGACTCCTTCTTAAAAGTTATTCTACACACGTGTGTAGTCGGAAGATAAATTCCACTTGATTTCTCAATCAGAAAATTTGAGAAGATATAGACCTTTCTCTCGATCAGTTCATTCTCAAACATCTTTGTCAAATAGATTGAATAATAAATTTTATCACGCTATCTTTGATTCGTGCAAGGATTTACTTATTAAATAAACTTAAAATACGAACAAAATATATTTTTAAACTAGACCTAACATCACTTGAAAGAGTCATGGAAAATAATCAACTAACCTTATCATCAATGAGAATCATTTCTATGTAAGCCGTCTTGCTCTTGTCAAATTTAGATGAAACTTTCCATAATTTTATAATTCTTACCTTTATTTTTCAAACTTTTCATCATATAATCTACCATAGGTAATACTATTGATAGAATCGTAGCTAGTAGCCATTAGGTATGAAGAATAAAAAATAGAAAAAGAATTATGCCTGAATTATGAATTTTCTAAATGAATTATACACGCACACTAATTATACATGGTAATAATTAGTCAATATTTTCAAAAGAGCTACTTGCTATAATTAAGTGAAAATTAATAGTGATGTTTTAATTTTTCTTTTCTTTCACGTATCTTCATATGTTAGCTAGAAAAACAAATTCACGTATTGTGACTCTTTTTTTTACCATGTTTTAATCTTAATTAATCAATTTTGTGTCCACACAATATAATTAAACTTTTAATCATTCTAATCTATTGATGAATTACACTTCTCTTAATAATTGCATTACTAATCTGAAATACAAAAAAATAGAAAAAAAAGTGATACATATATGCAAGAAAGAAAATAAACTTAAAGTCGAAAAAAAAAGAAATTTTATATTAAAAAATTTAAAAATAACATATCTAAGAAGAATAGTCGTAATAGATAAAGTGAGGTAATAATTTAAATTTTCTAAAACTAATTTAGTCAAATACCAATATTAGAACTAAATTACTTAAATAATATTTAATTTATTCTAGTCCTTAGACACGTATAGATTAGATTCATTCTCGTAACGACAACCAACTGAAATGACATCATAAGTTCGAACATTTAGAATTCGTGCAAATTCAGACCATCCCCTTGTTAAATAAGTTTCATCATCTGCTATCCATGCAATATAGTAAGGTATAGAATTATCACACTGAGAAACTAAACTGACCTTTATTCCCTTAAATGGCATTGCATTGATGCAAAAGAAGGCCGATAATTTCTGAAAAAAAATTCACAATATGTTATAAAATTATTTTAATTATGAAAAGTTTAAAATAAGAAAATTTGAATATATTACCAATCGTTGAAATTGCATTTTCGAGTTTGACACGAATTTACCAAAACTGAACTTAAATTGAGGGAATTCAATCTCATTATGTGCTCTACTTCGAAGATTTCTGGGCAGACATAGAAAGCATGGACGTGATGGAACTTGAACTTGGCCTACAAAGCTCCGTGGAAACAATTCCTCAATCAAAAATTGAGCTCTTCCCAAAAAAATTAACTTTACCCACATTCCATTAGGTTGGTCATAATATGTGAGTAGATCTAACTATCCTTTGGTAAAATATAGTTTATTGCCCCTTCGTTGGACGCTTATTGTAACACTCTAACTTTTAGCACGTCATGACCGTACCAAAAGTAAGGAGTTATTAACCTATTTTTCTTATTTATTATTTAATATTGAGCCTTTAACTCGACACCGTATCGCTGATTTCTTTTAAAACCGGAAGTAAATACTTCATCTTCAAAAAAAAAAAAAACAAACAAGCATAGATTCATATACAAGACTTCTTACTTAAATAGCTTATAATGTAATATACATATAAAACATACAACTCCTATCCCTCTTATAAAAATTATAATAACAAAGACCAGGGAAGAACAATTATCTAACTAAAACAATATCATATAAATAAAACACAGTAAAACTCTTCATAATGCTCCTTCATCCGATTCCTGAAAAGGTAAAGCTGTAGGGGGTGAGAACTTCGTCCTCACAGGTTCTCAATAGGGACAGAGAATGCAGTAAGAGTAAAAAATTAAGTTACAAATAATCACTTTTCAACTTTAAATAATTACTTTTAAAACTCACTTTAAAGACTTTGATTAGTTCTCAGTAAGTTAAATCATTCAAGAAAATCCCAGTCAGCAGTGGCAACCGAAACCCACAACAAACATACAAACTAAAGCACATAAAGAGAAACAAACACAACACATGCACACACTACAAGAAAAAGGCGCATTTGTAACATAAAATATTGTTACAAAACGTCGAAATTTTGAAACAAAAGTTTTTTGTAACAAAAAAGGGTCCATTGCAGTAAGTCCCGTTACAAAAAGTTTTTGTAACAAAAAATGGACTGTTACAATTCAAAGTAATGTTTTGTAATAAATTTTTTTGCAAAAAACAAAATTTGTTACAAAAGTGGTAACACTTTTTTACTTTTAAAATACTTTTCGTAACAATTTAGATTTTTGTATCGTAATATTTTGTTACAAAATACTACTTGATTTTGTAACATTTTTTATTCTTTTAGTTACAAAATAAAAAATTTATTTTAAAATATTTAATTAAATAATTGATATATAAATTAATTTGCTAATCCCACTAAGTCAACATTTATATAATATATAATCATATAGATAATTAAAACATCTTACATGTCATTAAGATTCTTTTACAATAAAATAAGTTCTACAAATTCAACTAAACACAATTTTTTCCTAACATAAAATTGTTTCATATCGAATTTATAATGATTGACTCTTCTAACATATTTCAGTCAATATAAAATCTAGCATGTTGGTATCAATTTTGTACACCTGCAAATATAAACAATGAAAATCAAAATTAAAAAATAACATATAACACTATCTTCATCCGAGTAAAAATTAAGTTAGAACTTACAAGTTAAAATTAACTAATTCTTTAAGAATCTATTCTCAAAGTTCAAAACTAGCCAATTAAAAATGTAAATTATCAAGAATTATAAATTTAATATATAAACTTGGGCTAATTAATCACAATTCAATCACAACTTAATGAACAAAGTTATTAAATTTACATAAGTATCAACTGTCAAACAATCACTACAAAACACAATTTTCATCGGAATCACCTGATAAACAATTAGAGAGTAGCATGTTGATGATTTCTCCAGTTGAATCTGTTATATAGTATACAATCTATAACATATATTTCAATAAAACTGATTATGACACTTCACTGAAATCCTGATTAGCAGAGCCTAGTTCCATATTAGATTCATTATTAACACAATTACAGCGACAATATGAACTTGCCTTTATCACAAGCTTGTCAAGTGTAGTGTTCAAAGAAGCTTGATCCATGTTAGGTAGTGATTGTTCTCCACTTAGAATAGACAAAATTCTTAAAGCAAGTTCAGTTGTAATAAGCTCCCTTCCATGCTGCCCAAAACTCTGGAAGACAAGGAATCATCTGTCAAAAATACAGAATAACTAATGATGGAGAAAATTTACAAGAAGTATACGGAACTTTGATCTCTCATCTGCCTCTTTCTTTCGCTCCGAATAAGTAACCACGGTAATCTCAGCACCATAGCCTTTGTTCCCGGCTTTAATGGTCTCCATCTATTTAGAACCATCATATATTGGAATTAAGTTATAGCTTTATAAGTATTCTCGGATTAACTAACAGACAACAGATATATAAACAATCTAGACAGACTCACAGCGAGCATAGCCTCGGATTACCTTTCCTTGTAATCTTCCACCTCTATGCAGCTGAGGGAACAAATGTGATCATGAATATGCTAAAAATTCTTTAAGTTTAACAAAGAGTAAGTTTCAATAATAAAAAATACTTGCTTCAACTGATTGACTTTGTTTCTTTAATAGCAATTTGGAAGCCATTGATAAAATTGTTTAACCTACATTAAGCAATTATGCAAATAAGCAATATCACTAATGCAAACTAATATATTATAGAAATCCAAACTCTCAAAGTAAAGCTAGATACTCCTATTTGATATGAACCTGTGGTTTAGGAAAAAGAACAAACACGTGGTGTGCAAAAATTAGAAAGAAAAAAAATGAAGGATTAGAAGTCAAATTAAATAAAACATAAAATGAATAGAAGTCTGAAACAGAACAAACAATAGCATTGCATCACCAATTCTACCACCATTACAATATATTTAATAACCAACTCAATAGTAATCAACCAATATAATCCATCAAATCTAGCATTCACAACAAATATTTGTCAAATAATTCACAATCCACATAATCAATCAATAACACTGAATCAACAATTGCAATCATATTTCACAGTCCTAATTTAACATCCATATAATCAATTAATTACTCATGATAATTAAACCTATTTCCAGTTATTCAATAAACTTTATGGGCATTCTAAAATTATTTAAGTTAAAGCCCTTACCTCGATGTCGCAATCGCATAATTTAACCCCTTTTATTTTCATGTAGCAGCGGTGACTCCCATGCAACCGGAACTGCAGAGGCATAGTCTTCACAGCAGTGACCGGGATTGTAGCAAAACAGAGGATTCATATTGGATGGAAATTAAGAGCAATCACAACCCATAATCAAAGTAGCAGTCTCAGACTCAGACTCATCACGGCAGCTCCAGCATTAACTCTCGGCAGTAGAAGGTTGGCGGCACATTCTCTAGTGGCAATCGACAATGGCAGTAGCTTCAAAGGGGACGGAATTGCAAACCCTAATAATCAGAACGAAAACTAGAAGCAAGAACAGAACAAAAACCAAAAGCAAAACAGAATGGAAACCAAGAGCAAGAATGCTTGCCTCGGTTCATCTTCACAGTGGTGGCGAGCTCCCACGGCGGCGGCGAGGAGAACACCCACCAACGCATCCTTCGACTCCCCCCTCTCTCTTGGCCAATCGCGGATCTTCCCTTCTCTCTCCCCTCTGCGTGCGATGGCGATGGCTACGACGATAGTGACGAGCCCTAGCGACGGCAGCGATGAAGCACGACGGCGACAGCCCAGGCGACGACGATGGAGATGGCTTCGTGCAGCTCCAATGGTAACGACAGCTTTGGGCAACAACCCCATTCACGAGCTCTCCCTCTCACCCACACGACGGAAGCGGCGGCGACAGTGGCACCCTTCCCGGCGCCATCCCTTCCCTCTCTTCTCCTTCCTCTTCTTCTCTGATTCCCCCCTTTTCCCTTATGTCTTCACCCTGTTTCCCGTTTCCTTTCTTTCCCCCTTTCAGAACATAGGTTTAGGGATTTGGTAATAGATTTAGGAATATAGTAAAAGTAGGATTTTATTTGGTAATTCTAGAGTTAAAGATAAAATATATACACAACTTCTTTTTTTTTGTTACAAAATATTATAATATTTTGTAACAAAACACCATCTCGTTACAAAAACTAACATAATTTGTAACAAAAAAAATCAGGTTGTTACAAAATATTATCATGTTTTGTAACAACTTGTAATGTTGTTACAAAATATTATTGTTTTGTAACAAATACTAATTATTATTACAAAAAATTATTTTTTTGTAAAAATTTTAAATTTGATACAAAATTTTTGTTACAAATGTTTCATTTTCTTGTAGTGACAATCACAGAAAAAATAAGCAAACACAATCAAAAAAATAAATGCGCAAACAATATGATACATGTCTATTCCTAGCGCAGGTAATGAGCTCATTTGTCAGTTTCGACCCGCACCCGCCGCAATCTGACTTGCAAGGCAGATAAGGCATTCCAGCAGCATAACCTCTGCAAGTTTTTGCTTCTTGCAGGCGCTAATTTTCCAGCTGAAGTATGCCGAACATGACCTCTGCAAGTACTTGCAGGCGCTGATTCTCCAGCTGAAGCATGTGCCCCTTTCTCCTGGAAGCCATTTCATACACACGGGTGTCCCCGCACAATCATTCACATATAAAGCCCACGGCTTAACATTTTTCCATCGGCACCATAACCATTTACTTTCCATCACCTTCTCGTGACCTTTTAAACATTTCATAATCACACGTGCCATGTTCTCTTTTCTCTTTCTTTTTCTTAACAAACCGAATTCATATCATAACTTAAAACAAAATCTCTTCTCAAAAGATTAAATTTAAAAGATTATATTTTTCTTAATAAATAGGATTAGAAATAAGACTCTTTTTTTAATGAGGAGTGCTAGGGGGCCAGCAGATTTTGTGAGTTGTAGCCATCAATTAGCCATCAATAGTGTATTTAATGGTGTGAGATTTCATCTAACGGGGGAGAATCACTCATTTTTCTTTTGCTGGCTAAGTGCTGGCCAGATTTTAATAAATCTGCTGGCCCCTAAACTTTCTCTTTTATAATAATTCAAAATCAAACAATATTCATAAATCAGATTGGCGTTTAAATAACGCCTTAAACAAAGTCTTACAGTTTTATAAAAATTTTGGCAATATTTCTTCTAAAATTCGGACTATGCCACCCTTCCAGGGTCCCTACCCAACCATTTTCAATTTTCAAAAATCATTGATAAATTCAACAGACCATATCCATTATCAAAGCATTTATAAAACTGAAAACTAACTAGTTTCAATATCAAATTATTTTCAACTCTTCATTTGTTACCAGTAAATCAACTAACGCTTTCTCAAACTCTTTCCAACAGTTTTAAACCCAAGTCATACCTTACTTTAGAGGTATAAATCAAACATTTCAATATTAAACTATTTTCTCGATATGTGTAAATATGTAAACCTATTCTTTTTCCAACATAGAAACATTTCTCAAAATAAGCTTATAAGTCAAATTTTCAAATCAAAATCAATTTTTTGTATATCTTTATAAAAACTCGGATAGAACATCCCTTAACATTCGAATTCACCACCTTACGGGCTTCTTCATTCTCTCAACAATTCCAGAATCATTGCAATAGTACTCACTATTATCAAACAAATCTCAAATTGTCAATCAAACTAAGAAGTTAACATGACTAGAAATTCCAGCAACATTCACAGCCTCAATCCAAACACAATTCATATCTCAGTTTAACAAACAACACCAATTAAATATCATTCACAACCACAATTCAACAAATTCACATCAATTAGTAATACTAGACCCTCGTGAATTATTTGTAATTATTCAATAAGCTTTTTAGGCATTCTTAAATTAAAATATTTAATTTTAAAACAAACCCTAACCTCGATGTCTCAATAGCAGGATTTGATGCAAGAATCCTCTTTATCCCCAATTCGTGGCAACAGCAGCGATTCTAATAATATTCTTGCAGCAGAAACATTCAATAGCTCTAGACAAGTGCGGCAACGCCGAACAATGACAATAATGACTCTGAAAAACTAAATGAATTAGAAACAATTGCGGAGCAAGGTGATACAGGGCAGAAATAGAGCAATTTCTTCATAAGCTTACCAAAGCGAAAGGTAATAGAAACAATGTCTCCAATTTGGTCATAGCTTGGTGGCTGGCTGGTGATGGAGGAACGCCTCCTTCCTCCTCTGGTTCGTGATTCTAGTGACGATGAGGGACTTGGGCAGAATCAGAATCGGCAACGTCATCTTCTCCTCTCACATGCAACGGTGACGGTAGGGGCTCTGGTGGCTAGGGCTCCGATCAGAGGCAGCAGTGGTGGCAGGACACTGTGGTGGTGAAACCTTTTTCCCTTCCCTTCGTTGATTGCGTCTCCCTCTCTCACACGCCTCTAGTTCTCGCGACTGAGTCTTTCTCAGCTTCTCCTTATAAAACCCGGTCAAACCGTAATTAATTAAATAATAAATTAAATAAGAGCGAATATGGTTAAAAAATATAGTAATCAGAATTTGATAATTTAAATATGATATTTGGACTCGACTTTTCTGAGTCGGAAAACATAGTTTTCTGCGTAAAAACGCGCACTGGAGTCTTGATCGGCAGTACCGACTGAGATCTGTCTGGTACTGCAGCTGAGAAAATTAATTATAAGTAAATAAGACTAAGAAATTAGGATTTATAATTAGGACAGGTAAAAATATTTAAAATGCGATTTAGAGCGCTAATCTTAAAAATTTTGGCCCAAAATTGGGCCAACGGACTAAATCAAGTGAACCGAGCCTAAGTGGATCCAAGCCCACACTATATACAGACTCATTTCAGAACAAAACAAATCATTTTCCCCCATTTTGAGAAGGAGGTTCGGTGGTGAAGAGAGAAGAGAGAAACCCTAACTCTCTTTGATCTTCAAATCACCATAACTTGAGCTACGAAGCTCCGATTGACGAGCCGTTTGTGGCCACGCATTGCTCTTTTCCTCCTCTTCGATTATATCTAAGTTTTGTGGTGAGTATTTAACTCTCCTCTGTCCAGTTTCATTTTTATCCTTGTATTTCGAATTTGGTTTGGGTTTTGAGGAAATCTTGTGATTTTGGTTATTTAGGGGTGCTCTAGTATGAGCCACTGGTGATATTTATCACAAAATTTCGTGGGTTAAGGTAAGAAACCCTCCAAATCTTGTGATTTATCATTTTTATGAACCCTAGGTTAGTGTATATTTGTGAAATTGGTTATGTTAGTGTATTTGGTGATTTTGGTGCACAATTGGGAGGTTGGTGTGGCTTGAGGAGCTTTGGTGAGGCTTGGAGCTAAGGGTTGGTAGAGACTTCCAAGAAGAAGCTCAATTACTTTGGCTACAAGAGGTACGATTTAAGTTTCATTTAAGTACCGTGTGGTGTGATGAGAATTCCTAGGCTAGATGCCCCTAGGATTAAGTTTGGATTGTGCAAATGGTTGGTACTAATATGTATAGTTGTTATGTAATGAGAATTGATGATTGAGTTGAGAATTTGATGAATTGAATAATGAATATTGGTTTGTGGAATATGCATTTAAATTGTGAATTTGGGCTGGAGGCCGTGAATTTTAGGCCGGAGGTCGGAAAGAGGTAAGGAAGGTAAGTTGATATGTGTATTGTGTGATGATATAAGAGATTGGATGGATTTTAGATATTGAATATGTGAATAATTGGTTTGGTTATTGAATAATAAGGTTTGAGAAATTGAGGTATGGAATTTGATAGGTTTGGGTAAAATTGGGTAGAGGAGGTAGGTTTGGTTTGGTTGAGTGTAATTATGTGAATGTGGTTGGGTTGTGGTCATTTGGATGAGTGCAAATGAATTTGGCTTGTGAACATTAGAAAAATTGGTGATTTCTATTTTTGGGGTAAGAATTAATTTTTGACCAACTTTGGTGGTCCGTAACTCGGTCCACGGAGTTTGGAATTCTTCAAAATTGGAGTTTTATAAAAGTTTATTCAATGATCTTTCTAACGGTTCAGAAATGGTTGAAAAAAGAATTTTGTAGGAGAAGTTATGCGTGTTGGAAGTTTGGAGTTTGAAAATGTAATTCTGCAGCTTTTTAACTTAGTAAAATTTTTGGCAGATTGTACTCCCACGCGTACGCATGGCCGACGCGCACGTGTCACTTTCAAATTTTTCACTCCCCCACGCGTGTGCCTGGCCGACGTGTACGCATCGATGTACTGATTCAAGTGTCCAGCCAAAGTTCCGAGAGTTGTGCGGTTATTGTGCTGGTTTTGTGCGTGCGGAACAAACCGCACCCACGCGTATGCGTGGCTGACGCACAGGCGTCACTTTAATTTTCTCCCATCCACGCGTGCGCATGGGCGACGCGCACGCGTGACCCCATTTTCACCTCAAAGCTGATTTTGAGTTTTCAAGCCAAATTTCGGACTCCTAAGTCTCCATCCTCACCCTTTATTCCCTCAATACTTATAGTATGCCTAGCGATGGGAAGAGGCTAGGAGATGTGGTAACTTGTGGACAAAGTAAGGGGAGAATTAATGATGAATTATGATTAATGATGACTGTATGAGTTGCTGAGGGTGATGATGGAAGTGCGGTGTAGGCCGTGAGTCAAAGGGTTGTATTTGATAATGATTATTGGCTGGTTATGGGTTATCTCATGAGCCAGATGGCTATGTGAAATATTGATTTATGGCTAGAAATGAAAATATGGCTTTGAATGCTTGTTTTATCTTGAGCTCTCTTTCTCGGAAGTGCGACCCCAGAGAGATGGAGGAAGGTGAGGATCCCCTTCCTTGTTCTTCCTGGTATTGTAAAATCGTCCCCAGCGAGATGGTGGGAGGTTAGGATCCTCTCCTTGGTTCCTCCTGGGAATATTAGAACGTACCTCCTATGTAGATGCAAGGGTTGTAGTTGCGCCCCACTTGCTCCGGATTGGTTAGTATAGAGGCTCCCCGGATGGACACAAGGGTTGTGGTTTCGCCCTACTTGCCCCAGATTATGATGAGTGATGTATAAAATGTGCAATCATGTGATGTATAAATAACGATATGGTCATGATGAATGATTATGGAATGTTATGAATGAATGTGAAATGATTATCTGAGATACGAGTTTTCCTGGATGAAAGCAGTGACTAGCCACCACGTGCTCCAGGTTGAGACTTGATACTCTGCTGACCCTATGTCGTGTAGCCGGACACTGTGAAAGTTCCGGATGAGCTCACCCCCGTGGAAAAACACCAGTGTGGGTGTTGTATGGATAAACACCAGTGTGGGTGTTGTATGATTATGATTATGATCATGTTTATGATTGAGAATGACTTAAGTTGGGGATACACGACAGAGGGACAGTCCAATGGTTAGCTACCAGGACTTGTTGGATTGGCTTTATAACCGACAGATGAGACTCATCAGCCATATGGCAGACATACATCATTTGCATATGTTTGAATTGTTTGGGTTTGCCTATTTATTTTGGTTGCTATATCATATATGCTATGTTACCTGATTATGTGCTACTTGTTCTACTTGTACTTTAATTGTGTATTAATTTTCTGTATTGCTTGTGTTTGTACAACTGAGAAGTCCCTTATGCTGGTGTCGGTGGACGCTGAGGGCTGTTCTGGATGAGATGAGTTGATGATATAGTTGAATAATGATGATGATTATTGAATGAGATAATTTGAGCTCCCTGGGTAGACACAGTGAAGTGATTTCACTTGCTCCAGGTAAAGATATGAGATAACGATATAGAATTGCTGAGATAGAATAACTGGTGATGGTTTTATGATGAGCGGATAATTTATACGCTTTTTGGCATTGTTTTTAGGTAGTTTTTAGTATGTTTTTGTTACTTTTTATTATATTTTTATTAGTTTTTATGCAAAAATCACATTTATGGACTTTATTATGAGTTTGTATAT
This sequence comes from Arachis ipaensis, assembly GCF_000816755.2. Classification (NCBI taxonomy): domain Eukaryota; kingdom Viridiplantae; phylum Streptophyta; class Magnoliopsida; order Fabales; family Fabaceae; genus Arachis; species Arachis ipaensis. The sequence continues at coordinate 104,607,103 of NC_029787.2, read as the reverse complement.
TTTTCTATAATTTTAGGTATTTTCTTGCTGAAATTGAGGGACCTGAGCAAAAATCTGATTCAGAGGCTGAGAAAAGACTGCAGATGCTGTTGGATTCTGACCTCCCTGCACTCAATGCAATTTTCTGGAGCTAAAGATATCTAATTGGCGCTTTCTCAATTGGGATGGAAAGCTAACATCTTGGGCTTTCCAGAAATGTATAATAGTCTATACTTTGTCAGAGATTTGATGGCCCAAACTGGCGTTAAATGCCAGCCAAAGAGCCTTTTATGGCGTAAAATGCCGGAACTGGCACCAGAACTAGAGTTAAACGCCCAAATTGACATCCAAGCTGGCGTTTAACTCTAGAAAAGGCCCATGCACATGTAAAGTTCAATGCTCAGCCCAAGCACACACCAAGTGGGCCCCGAAAGTGGATTTCTGCACTATCTGCACTTAGTTACTCAATTTCTGTAATCTTTAGTAACTAGTTTAGTATAAATACTAGTCTTTCCTATTGTATTCGTATCTTATCATATTTTTTCATCTTTTATAAACTTCATGCTTGGCTGGCCTCACGGCCATGCCTAGGCTATTTTCTCTTATGTATTTCCTACGGTGGAGTTTCTACACCTCATAGATTAAGGTGCGGAGCTCTGCTGTTCTTCATGAATTAATGCAAGTACTATTGTTTCTTTTTCAATTCACGCTTACTTATTCTCCAAGATATACTCTCGTACTTAATTTAGTTAAGTCAGAATGAAGGGGTGACCCGTGACAATCACCCACTATCTTCGTTACTCGCTTAGCCAAGATCCCCGTGACAATCACGGATTTGACTTGCCTCTCCTGACAACAGAGCATTCGAATCCGTGAGATTAGAATCTTCGTGGTAGAGGCTAGAACCAATTGGCAGCATTCCTGAGATCCAGAAAGTCTAAACCTTGTCTGTGATATTCCGAGTAAGATCTGGGACGGGATGACTGTGACGAGCTTCAAACTCACGAATGTTGGGCGCAGTGACAGTGTGCAAAAGGATAGAGAGATCCTATTCCGACACAAGTGAGAACCGACAGATGATTAGCCGTGCGGTAGCTGTGCCTGGTATTTTTCATCTGAGACGAGAGATCCGACAGTTGATTAGCTGTACAGAAACCATACCTGGACCATTTTCACTGAGAGGATGGATGGTAGCTATTGACACGGTGATCCACCAACATACAGCTTGCCATGGAAGGGAGCACGCATGATTGGATGAAGACAATAGGAAAGTAGAGGTTCAGAAGCAACAAAGCATCTCCAAACGCTTATCTGAAATTTCCACCAATGAATTACATAAGTATCTTATTTTATTTTATGTTTTATTTATCTTTTAATTATCAAAACTCATAACTAATTGAATCCACCTGACTAAGATTTACAGGATGACCATAGCTTGCTTCAAGCCAGCAATCTCCGTGGGATCGACCCTTACTCGCGTAAGGTTTTATTACTTGGACGACCCAGTGCACTTTCTGGTTAGTTGTATCGGAGTTATGAAAAGTGTGATTACAATTCCGTGCACCAAGTTTTTGTCGCCGTTGGCAGGGATTGTTCGAGTTTGGACAACTGACGGTTCATCTTGTTGCTTAGATTAGGTAACCTTCTTTCTTGCTTCAACCTTTATTTTATTTTCAAAAAGTTTTTAAAAATATTTCAAAAAAAAAAAAGTTTTCGAAAAAAATGTTCTTCAGAATTTTTAAGAATGAATTCCATCTTAGAGTTCAATGATGATATGTTGAAACTTGGCTGGCTATTAAGCCATGTCTAATCTTTTGGACTGAAGCTTCCACTTATCATTGCAGCTATTGGAGGAGCCTTTGGATTCTCATTTATAATTTTGTGCTAAAGCTTGGCTGGCCATTTGGCCATGTCTAATTCTTTTGGACCGAAGTTTTAGACTAACATTGCATGAATCCTGGAATTCTTATTAAAAATTTTGAATTTCTTTATTTTCTTTTTCCAAAATAATTTCGAAAAAAAATACAAAAAAATTTAATAAAATCATAAAAACCAAAAAAAATTTTGTGTTTCTTGTTTGAGTCTTGTGTCAAATTTTAAGTTTGGTGTCAATTGCATTTTTTTTAATTTTCTTAAAATTTTTGAAAATTCATGCATTATATTCTTCATGATCTTCAAGTTGTTCTTGATGATTTTCTTTGTTTGATCTTTACATTTTCTTGTTTTGTGTCTTTTCTTGTTTTTCATATGCATTTTCAAATTGTTAGTGTCCCTAATACAAAAGTTCTTAAGTTTGGTATCTTGCATGTCTTTTTTTTCTTAAAAATTTTCAAAAACATGTTCTTGATGTTCATCATGATCTTCAAAGTGTTCTTGGTGTTCATCTTGATATTCAAAGTGTTCTTGCATGCATTATTTGTTTTGATCTTAAATTTTTATGTTTTGTTTCATTTTGTTGTTTTTCTCTCTCCTCATTAAAAATTCAAAAGTAAAAAAAATATCTTTTCCTTATTCTTCTCATAATTTTCGAAATTTTGAGTTGACTTGGTAAAAAAACTTTAAAATTTAGTTGTTTCTTGTTAGTCAAGTCAAAATTGCAATTTAAAAACTTTATCTTTTCAAATCTTTTTCAAAATCAATTCTTTTTCATTTTTTTATGATTTTCGAATTTCATTCTTAAAAATTTTCAAAATATTTTTCATTTTTCTTTTAATGTTTTTGGAAATTTTAAAACTAATTTTTCAAAATTTTTTTTCTTAATTTTATTTCATATTTTCGAAAATCCTTGCAAAAAATTAATGTTTTGATTAAAAAATTTCAAGTTTGTTACTTTCTTGTTAGGAAAGGTTCAATCTTTAAATTCTAGAATCATATCTTTTAGTTTCTTGTTAGTCAAGTCATCAACTTTAATTTTAAAAATCAAATCTTTTTAATTTTTTTTCAATTCTTTTTCAAAATAAATTTCAATCACATCTTTTTAAAATTTTAATTTCAAAATCTTTTTCTAATTTCTTATCTTTTTCAAAACCACCTAACTACTTTTCCACTTCTAATTTTTGAAAATCACTGACCACTTTTTCAAAAATCTTTTTAATTAACTAATTGTTTTAGTTTTTAATTTTCTTGTATTTCTTTTTCAAATTTTCGAAACTAACTTAATTAATTAAATAAAAATAAAAATATTTTTCTTTTCTCTCTTCTTAAAATTCGAATACTCTCTCTCTCTCATCTCTTTCTATTTATTTTATTTATTTACTAACATTTCTCTTCTACTCATCTAATAATTCGAAACCTCTTCCTCTCTCTGTGTTCGAATTCTTGTTATTCTCTCTCTACCTCATTCTTCTATTCTTCTTTTCCTCTGACACATAAAGGAATTTCTATACTGTGACATAGAGGATTCCCATTCTCTCTTTGTTCTCTTCTTTTTCATATGAGCAGGAACAGGGATAAAGACATTCTTGTTGAAGCTGATCCTGAACCTGAATGGACTCTGAAGAGGAAGCTAAGAGAAGATAAAGCACACCACTCCGGAGAAGACCTTACAGCAAATTTCGAAAAAGAGGCAGACATGGCAGCCGAACTTGAGAACAATGGTGGAGATGCAAGGAAGATGCTTGGTGACTTTACTGCACCAACTTCCAACTTCTATGGAAGAAGCATCTCAATTCCTACAATTGGAGCAAACAACTTTGAGCTTAAGCCTCAATTAGTTTCTATAATGTAGTAGAATTGTAGGTTTCATGGACTTCCATTAGAAGATCCTCAACAGTTCTTAGCTGAATTCTTGCAAATTTATGACACTGTTAAGACCAATGGGGTTGATCCCGAGGTCTACAAACTTATGCTTTTCCCCTTTGCTGTAAGAGACAGAGCTAGGATATGATTGAACTCACAACCTAGAGAAAGCCTGAACTCTTGGAAAAAGTTGGTCAATGCTTTCTTGGCCAAATTCTTTCCACCTCAAAAGATGAGCAAGCTTAGAGTGAAAGTCCAAACCTTCAGACAGAAGGAAGGTGAATCCCTCTATGAAGCTTGGGAAAGATATAAGTAATTGATCAGAAGGTGTCCTTTTGACATGCTTTCAAAATAGAGCATCTTAGGTATATTCTATAATGGTCTGTCTGAATTGTCCAAGATGTCATTGGACCACTCTGCTGGTGGACCTCTTCATCTGAAGAAAACACCTGCAGAAGCCCAGGAACTCATTGAAATAGTTGCAAATAACCAGTTCATGTATACTTCTGAAAGAAATCTTGTGAATAATGGGATGACTCAGAAGAAAGGAGTTATTGAGATTGATACTCTGAATGCCATATTGGCTCAGAACAAGATATTGACTCAGCAAGTCAATATGATTTCTCAGATTCTGACTGGATGCAAGCTGCATTCGGCAATGCTAAAGAAGCCTCCCATAAAGGAAAGGCTCATGATCCTGAGAATCCTGGAATGGAAGAAGTGAATTACATGGGAGAATCCTATGGAAACACTTACAATCCTTCATAGAGGAATCATCCTAATTTCTCATGGAAGGATCAGTAGAAGCCTAATCAAGGCTTCATTAATAATAATGGTGGGAGAATTCGGTTTGACAATAGCAAACCTTTTTCATCATCGTCTCAGCAACAGACAGAGAATTCTAGGCAGAGCCTCTCTGACTTAGCAACCATAGTCTCTGATCTATCTAAGACCACTCTCAGTTTCATGACTGAAACAAGGTCCTCCATCAGAAATTTGGAGGTACAAGTGGGTCAGCTAAGTAAAAGAGTTACTGAAACTCCTCCTAGTACTCTCCCAAGCAGTACAGAAGAGAATTCCAAAAGAGAGTGCAAGGCCATAACTATATCCAAAGTGGACGAACCTAGAGAGAGTAAAAAGGCAGTGATTTCTAGTGAGGAAGACCTTGCTGGACGTCCACTGACCAATAAGGAGTTCCCTATTGAGGAACCAAAGGAATCTGAGGCTCATATAGAGACCATAGAGATTCCATGGAACTTAACGCTGCAGCTGATGAGTATTCTTCCTCTGAAGAGGATGAAGATATTGTTGAAGAGCAAATTGCTCGATATCTAGGAGCAATCATGAAGTTGAATGCCAAGTCATTTGGTAATGAGACTTGGGAGGATGAACCTCCATTGCTCATTAAGGAACTGAATACCTTGGTTCAGCAGAAATTACCTCAAAAGAAACCAGATCCCAGAAGGTTCTTAATTCCTTGCACCATAGGCACCATTATCTTTGAGAAGGCTCTGTGTGACCTCGGTTCAAGTATTAACCTCATACCACTCTCTGTAATAGAGAAATTGGGGATCTTTGAGGTACAAACTGCAAGAATCTCACTAGAGATGGCAGACAAATAAATGAAATAGGCTTATGGACTTGTAGAGGATGTCTTAGTGAAGGTTGAAGGCCTTTACATCCCTGCTGACTTCATAATCCTAGCACTAGGAAGGATGAAGATGAATGTATCATCCTTGGAAGGCCCTTCCTAGCTACAACAAGAGCTGTGATTGATATGGACAGAGGAGAGTTGGTCCTGCAATTGCATGAGGACTACCTTGTGTTTAAAGATCAAGGATCTTCCCCTGTAACCATGGAGAAGAAGCATGAAAAGCTTCTCTCAATACAGAGTCAAACAGAGCCCCCACACTCAACTTCTAAGTTTGGTGTTGGGAGGCCACCATTAAGCTCTGAGTCTCTGTGAAGCTCTCTAAGAGTTTACTGTTAAGCTATTGACATTAAAGAAGCGCTTATTGGGAGGCAACCCAGTGTTATTTAATTATATTTATTTTTTATAGACATTTGTTTTCCATTGCCATGTTATGTTTTCTTTAGGTTGATGATCATGTGGAGTCACAAAAACAGCTGCAGAATCAAAGCGGAATCAAAAATAGTACACCTTGGAGGACATGCTTACTGGCGTTTAAACACCAATAAGGATAGCAGAAGGGGCATTTAACGCCCAGTCTGGTAGCATTCTAGGCATTAAATGCCAAAATTGGCAGACAGACTGGCGTTTAACGCCAGAAAAGGTGTCTGGCTGGCGTTAAACACTAGAATTGGCAGACAGACTGGCGTTTAATGCCAGGAAAGGCAGCAGAGCTGGCGTTAAACGCCAGAAATAGCACACAGAGGGCGTTTAAACACCAGAAAGGTGCAGGGACCAGAATTCCTTAACACCTCAGGATCTTTGAACCCCATAGGATTCCCACCTACTCCAACTCACTCTCTCTCCTTTTCACACCTTTTCATAACACTCTTCCCCAAAATAACCTCCACCAATCACCTCCATTTCTCTTCCAAAACCATCATACAACCCACCTAACCCCACCCATTCAAATTCAAACCATCTCCCTCCCAAACCCAACCCCTATTACAAGAATTCCCTTTCCACTCCACTCCTATATAAACCCCTTATCACTCCTTCCTTTTAACACATCATAACCACCTAAAACCCCCTTGGCCAAACCATTCACACACCTCCATCTCCTCCATCTCTTCTTCCTCTAATCCTTTCTTTCTTCTTTTACTCGTGGACGAGCAAACCTTTTAAGTTTGGTATGGAAAAAAGCTCTGTTTTTTGTTTTTCCATAACCATTAATGGCACCTAAGGTTGGAGAAACCTCTAGGAAGAAGAAAGGGAAGTCAGTTGCTTCCAACTTCGAGTCATGGGAGATGGAGAGATTCATCTCAAAAGCCCATTACTAGAAAGAGGATGGAGCAAACAAGAGAGCCCACTCATGGATCTCAACAAGAGCATGAGGAAGTCCCTCATCAAGAAATTCCTGAGATGCCTCAAGGGATGCATTTCTCTCCACACAACTATTGGGAGCAACTCAACACCTCTTTAGGAGAATTGAGTTCCAACATGGAGCAACTAAGAGTGGAGCACCAAGAGCACTCCATCATCCTCCATGAAATTAGAGAAGACTAAAAGGCCATGAGAGAGGAGCAACAAAGGCAAGGAAGAGACATAAAGGAGCTCAAGAACTCCATTGGTTCTTCAAGAGGAAGAAGAAGCCACCATCACTAAGGTGGACCTGTTCTTTAATCTCCTTGTTTATTTTCTTTTCTATTTTTGATTTTTATGCTTTATGTTTTTACTATGTTACATGATCATTAGTGTTTAGTGTCTATGTCTTAAAGCTATGAATGTTCCATGAATCTTTCAGCTTTCTTAAATGAAAAATGTTTTCTGAAAAAGAAAAAGAAGTACATGAATTTCGAATTCTATCTTGAAAATAGTTTAATTATTTTGATGTGGTGGCAATACTTTTTGTTTTCTGAATGAATGCTTGAACAGTGCATATTTTTTATAGTGAAGTTTATGAATGTTAAAATTGTTGGCTCTTGAAAGAATAATGAAAAAAGAGAAATGTTATTGATAATCTGAAAAATTATAAAATTGATTCTTGAAGCAAGAAAAAGCAGTGAAAAACACAAAGTTTGCGAAAAAAATGGCAAAAAATAAAGAAAAAAAAAGAAAAAGAAAAAGCAAGCAGAAAAAGCCAATAGCTCTTTAAACCAAAAGGCAAGAGCAAAAAGCCAATAATCCTTTAAACTAAAAGGCAAGGGTAAAAAAGGATCCAAGGCTTTAAGCATTAATGGATAGGAGGGCCCAAAGGAATAAAATCCTAGCCTAAGTGGCTAAATCAAGCTGTCCCTAACCATGTGCTTGTGTCATGAAGGTCCAAGTGAAAAGCTTGAGACTGAGTGGTTAAAGTCGTGATCCAAAGCAAAAAGAGTGTGCTTAAGAACTCTGGGCAATGAAAAAATCACATTTCTGGACTTTACTATGATTTTATGTGTTTTTCTATAATTTCAGGTATTTTCTGGCTGAAATTGAGGGATCTGAGCAAAAATCTGATTCAGAGGCTGAGAAAGGACTGTAGATGCTGTTGGATTCTGACATCCCTGCACTCAAATGCGATTTTCTGGAGCTACAGAAGTTCAATTAGAGTGTTCTCAATTGGGATGGAAAGCTAACATCTTGGGCTTTCGAGAAATGTTTAATAGTCCATACTTTTCCCGATATTTGATGCCCCAAACTGGCGTTAAACACCAACCAGAGATCCTTTTCTGGCGTAAAACGCCGGAACTGACACTAGAACTGCAGTTAAACACCCAAATTGGCATCCAAGCTAGCTTTTAACTCTAGAAAACGCCTATGCATGTGTAAAGCTCAATGCTCAGTCCAAGCACACACCAAGTGAGCCCTGGAAGTGGATTTCTGCACTATCTGCACTTAGTTACTTAATTTCTGTAATCCTTAGTAACTAGTTTAGTATAAATACTAGTCTTTCCTATTGTATTCGTATCTTATCATCCTTTTTCATCTTTTATAAACTTCATGCTTGGCTGGCCTCACGGCCATGCCTAGGCTATTTTCTCTTATGTATTTTCTACGGTGGAGTTTCTACACCTCATAGATTAAGGTGCGGAGCTCTGCTGTTCTTCATGAATTAATGCAAGTACTATTATTTCTCTTTCAATTCACACTTACTTCTTCTCAAAGATATAATCTCGTACTTAATTCAGTTAAGTCAGAATGAAGGGGTGACCCGTGACAATCACCCACTATCTTTATTACTCGCTTAGCCAAGATCCGCGTGCCTGACAACCACAAGCGGTCTACATGATGTTCAACGTAGTCATTGGACGACAGCCGGAGTATAGTCTCTTGGGTCTCTGATCCACGGATTTGACTTGCCTCTCTTGACAACAGAGCATTCGAATCCGTGATATTAGAACCTTCGTGGTAGAGGCTAGAACCAATTGGCAGTATTCCTGAGATCCGAAAAGTCTAAACCTTGTTTGTGGTATTCCGATAGGATCTGGGATGGGATGACTGTGACGAACTTCAAACTCAGGAATGTTGGGCACAGTGATAGTGTGCAAAAAGATAGAGAGATCCTATTCCGACACAAGTGAGAACCGACAGATGATTAGCCGTGCGGTAGCTGTGCCTGGTATTTTTCATCCGAGACGAAAGATCTGACAGTTGATTAGCCTTACAGAAATCGTACCTGGACCATTTTCACTGAGAGAACGGATGGTAGCCATTGACAACGGTGATCCACCAACATACAGCTTGCCATGGAAGGGAGCACGCATGATTGGATGAAGACAATAGGAAAGCAGAGGTTCAGAAGCAACAAAGCATCTCCAAATGCTTATCTGAAATTCTAACAAATGAATTACATAAGTATCTTATTTTATTTTATGTTTTATTTATCTTTAATTATCGAAACTCATAACCAATTGAATCCGGCTGACTAAGATTTATAGGATGACCATAGCTTGCTTCAAGCCGGCAATCTCTGTGGGATCGACCCTTACTCGCGTAAGGTTTTATTACTTGGACGACCCAGTGCACTTGCTGGTTAGTTGTACCGGAGTTGTGAAAAGTGTGATCACAATTCCGTGCACCATTTTGTTTATGACTCTGACTCTAATTCATTGGAGAGTTAGAGAGAGAGTTGAGAAGCATGAAAGATATGATTTAGATTTAGCATTCCCTCATGACAGTTGCCTGTTTATGGATTAGTGAGAACGTAGGGTGAATATTGGTGAAAGGAAGTTTAGGATGCTTAGTGAGTTTTTATTGCAATGCATTATATTTATTTGGCACTTTTACCATACTGGGAACCTATGGGTCGGGGGTTCTCATTCCGTATATATCTCTTGTTTTTCAGATACAGGTTCAGGTGCTCAGAAGTGAGCTGTGGTTCATCTGAAAGATAGCGAAGATCTTTATATTCTCTACTTTATATTTTGTTTAGAGTCTCTCCACCTTTATTTGAAAAGCTTTATTATGTATTGAACTCTTCTGGACTTGCCTACAGAGGCTCTTATGTTTCTTTTGGGAGAGATTAGGAGATACTGTTGTCAACTACTTTCATACTGTACCTTAGCCGGCCTAAACTTTGCGGGTCGCGACTAATGGCTATTTACTTATGTTATATATCTATATACTGTCCTTCTCTTACTCTCCTTCATACCTTTATCTGTATGTCGCTTTTCGACTTCACGCGTTAACTTTTAGTTATCGATGCGTGAGTGGCACGACTTCGCGATTTTATTTTTACTCTTTTCGGGCTTCTCGATTAATACTCCTTTCAAATATACTTCTAATTATATATTAACAATCCACCTGAGAGTCGTACCACCGCAATATCATTGACTTATGATTCGAGCATAAGGATTTGAATATTAGGGTGTTACACTCCTTCTCACCCACACAACGGCAGCGGCGGTGGCTGAATGGAACGGACACGGTCTGGGCGGCGATGGCGCGGCACAGGATGCGACAGAGCTGGCAACGGCCAAGCGCGACAGCTTCTCTCCTTCCTCGCGTCATCCCTGGCTCGTAGTACTCTCTCCTCTCTTCTCTCCGTGTATATGTCTGTGTATGTTCTTGTTTATTTGTTTTGTGTGTGGTATGTGTTTATGAGTGAATGAGTGGTGAGGGGAGGGTGAGCGTGGCTCACTGAGAAATAAATGGGTGGGGAGGGGTACGTGTGTGTGAATTGGATGAGAGAGGTTAGGGTTAGTGAAATTAGGGTTTGGAATTGGGAAAAAGAGCTAGGGCTAGTATAGATATTTTTAATAAAATTAGGGTAATAAAGTAATAATTTGAAATCAAATTTAATCAAATAATAATATTTATGAAAATACTATTTAATTATCAACTTACAATTTATTTTTTCAAATAAAGACTCTAATTCAATAATTAGAGATAATCAAATTAATTTTCTTTAAAATTATAAAAGAAAGTTCAAAATCTAATTATTCAAATTAGCGCATATAAAATCCTCATTATTTTTAAATCACTAAAGCATTAAATCAATAATAAGAAAGTACTCAATTAATACAAAAATTTCTGAAAATATGCTCTCAAATAAATAAAATAAATCATAAATAATTTATTATTTAATTTTCAAAATTTGGGGTCTTACACTTATATCCATGTAATTAGAACCCGAATTAGTGAATACAACTTGAGATGGTATTTGATGGATGTGTTGCATTATAAACGATTGCGGCAAAAGACAATCGCACTGGAACATTAGATGAAAAGAATAAGTTGGAGTAAGAACAATCATTAAATTTTCAAAAGAATAATATAATAGAATGAATATATAAAAAATACTATAAAAAATTATAAATTGTACCTTAAAAGGATCAACTTCGATAAAAAATGAAGAATACATTCTTATTCTATGAAGTAGTTAAGGAAGAATAATAAATTAAAAAAAATAAGTTGACTCTTAGATCTAAGTTCACGAACCACAAAAAAACACTATATATAGCCTTTATTAGAATAAAAATAATTATATAAATTAGTTATTATTAAGTTAATTTTTTATTATTTACGTTATACATCATATATTTACCGTGATTGAATAAGTCATTATCATATCATATACATTTTTTATCATTATTAGAATCATAGATTTTTATTTTAAATTTTTAAAGTAGATATTAATATCAACTTGGCGAAAATTACGATTAATTTAAAATTATATTATCTTTTTCTTTACCACGCCTTAATCTTAATTAATCAATCTTGTGTCCATACAATATAATTAAACTTTTAATCACTCAAATCTATTGATGAATTACGCCTCTCTTAATAATTGCATTACTAATCTAAAATACAAAAAAACGACAACCAACTGAAACAACATCATAAATTCGAACATTTAGAATTCGTGCAAATTCAGACTATTCCCTTATTAAATAAGCTTCATCATCCACTATCCATGCAATGTGGCAAGGTACAGAATTGCCACACCGAAAAACTAAACTGACATTTATTTCCTTCAATGGCATTGCATTGATGTAAAAGAAGGCTGATAATTTCTGGAAAAAAAAAACACAATATATTATAAAATTATTTTAATTATGAAAAGTTTAAAATAAAAAAATTTGAATATATTACCAATCGTTGAAATTCTATTAGAGTAGATCCAACCATCCTTCGATAAAATAAAGTTTACTGCTCCTCCTTCGTTGGACGCTTACATCCATGTAATTAGAACCCGAATTAGTGAATACAACTTGATATGGTATTTGTTGGATGTGGTGCATTGTAAATAATTGCGGCAAAAGACAATCACAATTGAACATTAGACGAAAAGAATAAGTTTGAGTAAGAACAATCATTAAATTATCAAAAGAATAATATAATAGAATGAATATATAAAAAATACTATAAAAAATTATAAATTGTACCTTAAAAGGATCAACTTCGATAAAAAATGAAGAATACATTCTTATTCTATGAAGTAGTTAAGGAAGAATAATAAATTAAAAAAAATAAGTTGACTCTTAGATCTAAGTTCACGAACCACAAAAAAACACTATATATAGCCTTTATTAGAATAAAAATAATTATATAAATTAGTTATTATTAAGTTAATTTTTTATTATTTACGTTATACATCATATATTTACCGTGATTGAATAAGTCATTATCATATCATATACATTTTTATCATTATTAGAATCATAGATTTTTGTTTTAAATTTTTAAGATAGATATCAATATCAACTTGCTAAAAATTATGATTAATTTAAAATTATATTATAATAATTAAAAATTAAAATTATTGACAATTAACATAATTATGTATTAAATGCTGATTTGATGTATAATTATAAAAAAATATTGACAATTAATAGAATTGTGTATTAAATTCTAATTTGATGTATAATGATTGACAATTAACATAATTATTTAGAAAATAAAGCATAACAACTAAAATTAAATTTGTTAACTAATTGAGGCTAGGTAGACAATATTTGGCAATTATTTTAGCATTTAATTATTGATATATTATTATTATTATTATTATTATTATTATTATTATTATTAT
>NC_029787.2:104582490-104593808 GCF_000816755.2 Arachis ipaensis | reverse complement strand
TAAATTTCATATCACATCCGTTTCAATAATAATAATAATAATAAATGAAAATTCATCAACTTGATATCTAAGAAAAAATGATGAGATAAAATTATAATACAGTTTTAAAGTAAAAGCTTAAATTAGACCATAATATCATTGCACAACACAAATTGAAAGTAATTTCATACTATAATATACTACACAAATAGGTAAATAACTTAAATTTAAATACGAAACTTTTTTATTTATGCATACATGATAATACCATGGTCTATAAATGCTTCATAGATAACATATTATATATAGCTCCGAATGATGAGCATGGGAGTTGGAGAGTGTGGTGGTTTGTGTCTACCATAGTTGCCTTCTTGCAACTACACTTCATAGAAAGAAAAAGAATTGTTGTAAAAGCTATCCAATGAAAGTAATTGGTAAACAAATGATTTTTTCTTCTAGCATAAATGGTCTTTTATAGTGGTAAAATAAAAATAGGAGTAAAATTTTGTATTTTTAGAGAATAGTGCTTTCATTTTAGAAGAAAAATGAATTTATGAAAAATTGACACATCACTTCAATTAATTAGGAAAAAATACAATTTTAGTATATTAAGTAGAAGTATATTATTATTATTATTATTATTATTATTATTATATTATTATTATTATTATTATTATTATTAAAAATATTTTCGATTGATAATTGATAAGTAGTCTAATAATGCATTAAATATTAATTTTATATAATTATAATATAAAAATATTTTTCTAAATTAGTATAATTATGCATTATTCATTAAATGCATTCATTTTGGAGGAAAAATTGGTTCATGAGAAATTGACACGTCACTTTCATTAGATGGGGAAAAATTCAGTTTTAATATATTAAGTAGATAGATAGATTGTAAAATATGGGCAGAAAAAAACTAAAGTGATATAAAATTATATTAAAAAAATATATTTTTTGTTTATCTTTTTAATACAACTGTCCATTTTTTTCAACTTATAAATTTTAATAATAGAAACTAATGACAGTTAAATCTAAAAAAAAAAAAAAGCAATCAATAAAGAAATAAAATTTAAGTAAATGTGTTTTAGAAAAATTAAAATTAAATATAGGCATATCCAATCATGATCATTAATCATAATTATATATATTTACTTCAAGATTTCATACCTTAAAAAATAAAGACTCATCCAATCATATGATCATTAACAGTAATTCATTATACTACGATATTTAAATGATAAAATAAAAATAAATAAAAATAAATAGAAAGATAGACATATAATTTATTTTGACATATAATATAGACATACTCTAAATCAAAGAAGGAAGTCCCTATAGGTTGTCACATTCTAAACATAATTCAAGGCCAATTAACTTTTAACTGTGATACTTTGAGTTCAAAAGTATTAAGGATAATATTTTAATATCCATACTTTATGAAGTTACACTATATCAAAAACTTCAAATAAGCAACTATAAAAAAATTCAAATAAACCAAAACTAAATGTTATTAGTGCACCTAAGGTTTACTATTTGAGATATTCTCCATATCCAAGCAATTTTGGTATCCAAGTTCATCCAAACAATTTTAGATCATGTTTTTTTTTTCTTGTTTTCTTCTTCTTCTTCTTCTTCTTTCCTCACGCTTCTTCTTCTTCTCATGCACGTTTACGCACGGAGTGTCTTCTTTTTCTTCGCCTTCTTCTTCGCGTTCCTCCTCCTCTTCATTCTTCTCCTTCTTTTTTGCGTTCCTTTTTCTTCACGTGTTTTCTCCTTATCGTCATTCTTTTGTTGTTGTTGCTGCTGTATTTTTTTTGTCTTTTCCTCCTTCTCTCCCGGGTGAAAAGAAGCAGTAGAAGGTGAGAAAGAAGAGTTTTGAATTGTGCAAAACAGAAATGAACCGAACATGTTATTATGGTGAAACAATTGTATAGCACTAAATGAATGGAACATTATCCATTATATAAATTCAAATTCGAAGAGCTTTCTGCATAATGAACCGAACATGTACTCATGGTGAAACAATTGTATAGTACTGAATGAATGAAACATAATCCATTATATAAAATCAAAATCAAACAGCCTTCTGCATAATGAACCGAACACGTACTTATGGTGAAACAATTGTATAGTACTGAATGAACGAAACATAATCCATTATATAAAATCAAATTCAAACAGCTTTCTGCATAATGAACCGAACACGTACTCATGGTAAAACAATTGTATAGTACTGAATGAATGAAGCATAAGAATATCAAAAGAAGAGAAAAATAGTAGAAGGAAGGAGGAAAAAGCTAGAGAGGGAAGGGTGAGTAGGATAGGAGGGGTGGGTGAGAATTGGGGGGGACCCACTGGCTTGTGACTTCAAAATCTGAGGTCTCCCGCCCTTGCCCGAGCGTTAAACGCCCAGCTTCTTCTCTTATTCTGGTGTTCAATGCCAGGAAGTACTCTTTCATAGGCGTTGAACTCCCAGCTCCTCTCTAGTCTGGCGTTCAACGCCGGCAAGTGTTCTTCCATGGGCGTTGAATGCCTATTGGAGGTCAAAACGTTGGCCCTGGCTCCTCCTGTATGGGTGTTGGATGCCTATATTGCTCCCATTCTGGCATTCAATGCCAGTGATATATCCTTGATGGGGGTTGAACACCCAA
The DNA here is from genome assembly GCF_000816755.2 of Arachis ipaensis. Classification (NCBI taxonomy): domain Eukaryota; kingdom Viridiplantae; phylum Streptophyta; class Magnoliopsida; order Fabales; family Fabaceae; genus Arachis; species Arachis ipaensis. The sequence continues at coordinate 104,591,169 of NC_029787.2, read as the reverse complement.
CGTCCCTCCTTACTTAGCGTTCAACGTCAACAATGGGCTCTCTCTAGGGTGTTCTGTTTTCTCTTCTGAATATCTCTGTCTCCATTCTAAGTACTGCACATGATCACAAATGTTAAAAAGCAAAAGAAAAACTATGGAATTCGATAGAAAATAACTAAAATGAAATCAAATGAGAATAAACAAAGGAACGAAAAATAATAGTACTCTACTCATGGTTGGGTTGCCTCCTAACAAGCGTTTCATTACTGTCATTAGCTTGACACTTGATTGTTGAATTTCTTCCTTTTCTTCCAGTTGGTTAAAAGAAATGACTCCAAGGGAGAAGAGGAGGAGAATAGTGCCCTTGGATGTGAATTCCTCCTAAAAAGCTTTCTCTTATTGGTATCAGCTTGATTTTCCTTGCTTGTTAGGGTAGGGGTTGGATTGTTTCTCCATCCCCTATACATCCTCCTCTTGGGGCCTGCCTCCTTGGTGGGTAGTGACTACCCAACACCAAACTTAGGTTTGATTTCTAAGGAAACTGTATGAGTTTCTGCTAAGGGGGGAGGCGTCAGCATTATACTATGCATGCAGGTACCTCCTTTGTCAGGGGGTCTTGGAGGTTTAAAGACTTTGAAGATCATGTAATTCTTATGTAACCTTCGCATTAATTCGCCTCTCTCAGCATCAATGAGGTGTCTTCCATTAGAGAGAGACCTTTGTTCCAAAACTTCTGCAAAAGAAATACTAATTTGTAATTTTTTAGAGCTTGCCAAGGATTTTGAGTAGCGCTCGTCCTTGATCTCCTTTTGGGGGCATCTAAGGGTGTGGAACTTTAGGCTTTCTTCCTATAAGAGGGGTGTGTAACAATGTGCTTCCAGCCTCTTCTTGAGCTTCTTCTTCATTTAGTTCCTTAACAGTGTGTACCACCTTAGGCTCAGCCTCTTTGGTCCTGATGAGGGTCTCACTCTCTTCTCTTGGATGCACCTCTGTGTCCCTGGGAGAGTGTCAGGAGGTCTTTGAAGTGTCTGAGGGTAAGGCAACTTGGCTCTGTACTCTGGTGCCTTGGGTGATGCAAGATGAGTGTTCAGAGTAACTGAAAAGGGATTGTCAGGGTGCATGGGGGGAATGTCTTCTGAACTGGCACTTATGCCTCCCCCCTATCTGGGTGTTCAACGCTACTGTTGGTCCTTTTCTGGTGTTGAACGCCAGGGTTACCCCTTCCTGGGTGTTGAACGCCAGTGCCATCCCTCTCTGGGCAATCAACGCCCCTCATGGTACCTTGTGTTGCTGCTTGTGCATCTTCTGTCGCTTCCTCTTGAGGAAAGTTACTACTCATATCACAAAGAGTATTTGGAGGAGCACTATGAACCTCAGCAACTTGACTCTACATGCTACTCGATTGTTGGGTGCGAGTATACATTTGTTCCAACATAAGTTCGTACTCAGCAATCATTGTAGCTATAGTCTCCACTCATTGAGCTTCTATCCAAACTGGAGTCCCCTCAGATGAGTGTACGTACTGGTAAATTGCAACCCTCTCAACGAACTCCTATGCCTCCTCAGGCATCTTCTCCATGTGCAAAGAACCACCTACAGAGTGATACAGTGACCTTTTGGCCACCTCACAGAGACCTTCGTAGAAGATGTCTATCTTGACCCAATCTGAGAGCATATCAGGGGGCGATTCCTTATCAACCGCTTGTACCTCTCCCAAGCATCAAAGAGGGACTCACTTTCTCTCTTCCTGAAAGCCTGTACGTCTGTCATTAACTTGATCAATCTCCCCGAGGGAGAGAATCTGTTCAGGAATTTGTTAACAAGCTTATCCCAAGTGTTCAAACCACCTCTGGGTTCAGCATGCCACCAATCCAGTGCTTGACCCCTCACAACAAATGGAAAAAAATATTAGCCTGGAGACTTCAGGGTCTATTCTATTGGTCTCTACAGTGTCACAAAACTGCAGGAAGTCGGAGATGAATATTTTGGGGTCTTCCTGTGGTCTTCCATGAAACTGAAAATTTTGCTGCATTAGCATGATTAGGTCTATGCTGACCTTAAATTCATAGAAGCCAGGAGAGCCTGCAGTTCTCCTAATTTGTGTATTCCTCTTCGGATCCATAGTGACTTTGATGTTCCTATATAAACAAATAAGAGACAAAGAAAAATGGGAGTTTTTATGTCAAAGTTTAGAGGACTCCCAGAAAGAAACTAATTAACTAAGAAAATCACTAAAGGGACATCAAAATTTTAAAATTCAAAATACGATAGATCAACCGATTAACTAACAAGATTTGAGTTTAAAAAGGGAATTTTCGAAAAATTAGAGAGAAAAGTCAAAAGAAAGAAAGGATAAGATAAGATTTGAAAATTTAAAGATTTGAATTTCAAATTTGAAAAGAAAAAAGAACAAAATACTCAACTTTTAAAATTTAAATTTTTAAAATTAAGGATAAGATAACAAGATTTGAAAATCAAGAAAAAAGATAAAATTTGAAAATTAAGATATTTTGAAAAATTTTGAAAATTAAAAATGGAGAGTCAATAAGAAATTTTGAAATTTAAATTTTGAAAGAAAGAAACACCAAACTTGAAATTAAAACAAGATAAAACAAACAAGTAACTAACTAGATTTGATTTTGAAAATTTTTTAAATTTAAAAAGAAAGAGTCAATCAAAGATTTTAAAATTTAAATTAGAAAAGAAAAAATCAAACAGGAAAAGATCAGATTTTAAAAATTTAAAGATTTTAAAATTTAAATTTAAAAGAAAAAAAAACAAAATACTAAACTTTTAAAATTTGAATTTAAATTGAAGATAAGATGAGTTTTTTTTTTTTGAAAATTTAAAAATTTAAAAATTTAAATTTTAAAAGAAAGCAAAACTAACAAGATACTAAAATTTAAAGTTTTAAATTTGAAACAAAATTTTAGAAATCAAAGAAAAAGATAAGATGAAGATTTTAAAGATAAAAAAAGTTAAACAAGAAAAACAATATTACTAATCAAGACACTAAACTTAAAATTTTTGAATTTAAATTAGAAAATTTTCGAAAAATTTAAAAAGGAGAAACAAACACTAAGAAGACACCAAACTAAAAAATTTTGAAATCAAAGATATTATTTTCAAAAATTTTGAAGGAAAAACACTAAATGACACCAAACTTAAAGATTTTAATATCAAACAAAGAAAAATACCAAGAAAAGTTCGAACACAAAGAAAGAAAAGCAAGAACAATTTTCAAAGATTCAAGAAAAGAAACAAAATTAAAGGGACACCAAACTTAAGACCTGACACAAGACTCAAACAAAAGAAAAAGATGACTAAAGATAAATTTTTGAAAAATATTTTTAAAGAATTTTCGAAATTTAACAAGAAAATAAATTAAAAGAAAACTAGTAAAAAAAATACCTGGTCTAAGGAGTAAGACAACCGTTAGTTTGTCGATCACAAACAATTCCCGACAACGGTGCCAAAAACTTGGTGCGCGAATTTGTAACTCGCACAACTGAACCGGCAAGTACACCGGGTTGTCCAAGTAATACCTCAGGTGAGTGAGGGTCGAATCCCACGAGGATTGCCAGATTGATCAAGCTATGGTTATCCTACAGATCTTAGTCAGGAGAATAGAAAGATAGTTGTTGTTTGTAGTAGGCGCATAAACAAGCAATAATAATAACACGTAGAAACAGTAATAAAAGATCAGTTAAGGTTTCGGGGATGCTTCTTCTTCTGGATTAATACGTCATACTAACTATTCAAACAATGAATGATTCCTTCAATGGCAAGGCTGTTGATGAGGGAAAATTGATTCCACACAAACTCACTGGCAAGTATACCGGATCGCATCAAGTAGTAAAACTCACCAGATAGAGGTCGATCCCACAGGGATTGATGGATCAAACAATTTCAATTGGGTGATAAGTTTAGTTAAGCTAACAGTTGATGGATTGTGTGAAATTCGATTAACAGAAAGTAAATTGAAAGAAAGTTAGAGTGCAAAATGTAAATTGACAGAAAAGTAAATGGTAGGAAGCTTAAATGACTGAAACTTAAAGTGCAAGAAATTAAAAGAGATGAAACTTAAATTGCAATAAATGTAAATAACGGAATCTTAAATTGCAAGAAAGTAGAATTGCAGAATTTAAATTGCAAGGAAACTCAAATTGCATGAATTCTAAAAGGAATTGGGTGCAGGAAATCAAAACAGCCATGAACAACGTAAATTGCAGTGAAATCAGAGAGATCTAAGTTGAGGGGATTCAAAGGAAATGATTCATCAGGGATTGGAGATATTATAATCCTTCATGAATCAATTAGGTTTCAACTCCTTTCTCAATCATATGAGTAGATCTATGACAGATTGAAATTGATTGGATCCCAATTCCTTGGCAATCCAATCTCTCTAATCACAATCAATCATGCCAATTCCTTGATCTAATTGTTATGAGAAGAGGTTAAGTGCATATCTCTCATCCATAAGCCACACTAACTCTCAGGATCTCAATTCCTCTCGAATGGTGTTGATCAAGAGAGTAGTGAAGGATAGAGCTCCAATTCTAATGCAAGTGATTCCCCTTCCGAGGCTCACACAAGCATTCACTAAATTAAACCCCCTTCCGCAGTAAGTAATTCAAAATCAAAACAGAAGATACCCAATAGCTACATAAATGAATAGAGAAGAAGAAGAATTTCATTGATTCATTGGAATTACAATAGAGCTCTTCCCCCTAATAAATTTGGGGTTTAGTTTATCATTGCTCTAGTACGAAACAGAAAAAGAAAAAGTGCAGAAGATGAAGACAGAAGGAAAAATAAAAATGAAATTAAAATCCAAGTTTCCCAATCTGCTAGCTACTCTCCAGCCTACTAGCCAATCCTCCTATTGAAATCAAACTTTCCTCTATTTATACACTTTTCAATTCAGTCATAAAGTACTTGGAGTGGGCTTTTTGGCCTTTGTTGAAGTGGGTTAGAGAAGGTCTGTACTAGTACTTCCGTTTTGCTTCAGGAGAACGTAGCGTTCTCAAAGAGAGCGCAATGCTCGTTCACCGACGCGTACGTGTCTCCTACGCGTACGCGTCCTTGCTCGCTGAGTACTCATCACGCGTACGTGTGCTACATGCCCATGCGTCCCTTTGCATTTTTGCCCATCGACGCGTACGCGTAACATACGCGTGCGCGTCATCGCCATCCTCAGCCTCTATCATGCTTACGCGTACCATACATGCGTGCGCGTCCTTTGGTAGCGCCCTTTAAACGAGTGCTACATTCGCACCATGAGCGTTCCCCACGCGTGCGCGTTCTCTACGCGTGCGTGTTGATGTCAAATTAGCAATTCCACACTGTAGCATCATACACGCGTTCGCACCGTTCATCACCATTGTTGCATCCACGCGTACGCGTCATGTACGCGTGCGCGTCGATGGCAAATCTTCAATCCCAATTTTGAAAGTGTCGCAGGCGCTCGTTTGAAGAGAACGTAGTGCTCTCTTGCTAAAGAGCACTGATCACACCCACGCGTACACGTCATGCACGCGTACGCGTGAATCTTCCAAAAAGCTTGTTCTACGCGTAATCATCTTGTACACATGCGCGTCACTAGAGAGCGTAACATTCTTTGAAATAGAGCGTGGCACCAATATTCAAGTTGCAGGAGAATGTAGCGTTCTCCAAATGAGCGCTACGTTCTTCTACCCTGCCTCTTTCTGTGCTTTTCCCTTTTCATCTTTTCACCTGCCATCAATCAAACATGCAATCAAAGGCTTGCCAAAATCATAAGATTTTGCATCATTAATAATAATCACATAATTCTTGGAGAAATCTCATGATAATGCACAAAATTAACAATGCTTGATTAAATCAAGACAAACCTGAAATTTCCACTCAAACACTTACTTATTGCCTAAGAAATGCATGAAACCTAATGAAAACAGGTAAAAATAGCTAGTAAAACATGCACAAAATGACTTGTCATCAGCTATAAGTGATTAAGCCATTGGTCGTGGTCATTAATCTCCTCAGGTCCAAACCAAACACCTGAACAGGCTAGATCAATCTAGGAGAGGGTGAAGCGCACGCAATTCAATCTCTTGATGATCCTACTCAAAACGCCACAGATAAGGTCGGATCTTCCGGATCAGAGACTGACGCTCTATGATTCTAGCCCTTAGAGCCATAGGAACCTCAATTACCGCTTACTAACGAGGTTTTATGTCACATACCCCAATTAGCCCAGATAACATATTGGAACCCGTGATGCATTCTTAAGCTGTTGCTCAATACTATCCGGGTCAGGACTCGTAAGAAACTCATGTAGAATCGAGATTCATAAGGATGAAGAACGACAATGCATCATTGAATAGAATCAAAGATAGATTGAAGTAGAAAAGTAATTACATTAATTCATAGGAATCAGCAGAGCTCCTAACCTTAACCTAGGAGGTTAGCCGCTCATAATTTACAGAGAAAACAAAAGTAGTTTGTTTGTGCTTCTCCCCTCCTGGGAGGCCTAATCCTCAGGAAGAAGAAAGTCCCTTATTTATAATAAATACTCTAAGACTAAACCTAAAAGATATTGTTTTAAATTATAAAAAGGAAATAAAATAAGCTAAGAAGTGCAAAAATCCACTTTGGGGCCCACTTGGTGAGTGTTTGGGCTGATGCCTGGTGTTCAAATCAAGTTCTGGGCATTTCTTGCTCCCTGGCTGGCGTTGAATGCCAGTTTGGGAATTCGACTTGGGAGGTTGGTCCTATTTGCGCGTTGAACGCCAAAAAGGGGGTAACTTGGGCATTCAATGCCCGTTTTGGGCAGTCGTCTCCAAAGAAGAGTATAGATGGTGTGCGAAATCGTGATCATTCCTTCCTTGGTAACGGTGCTAAAAACTCAATACGCACGTTCATGTTCTTAATTCTGTTTCACAACTTCGTACAACTAACCAGCAAGTGCACTGGGTCGTCCAAGTAATAAACCTTACGTGAGTAAGGATCGATCCCACGGAGATTGTCGGCTTGAAGCAAGCTATGGTCACCTTGTAAATCTCAGTCAGGCAGATTCAACTGATTTTATGAATTGATAAGTAAAAGATAAATAAAATATAAAATAGGATAGTGGTACTTATGTAATTAATTGGTGAGAATTTCAGATAAGCGTATAGAGATGCTTTCGTCCCTCTGAACCTCTGCTTTCCTGCTGTCTTCATCCGAACCTTCCTACTCCTTTCCATGGCAAGCTATATGTTAGGCATCACCGTTGTCAATGGCCACCTGTCCTCTCAGTGAAAATGGTCCAATGCGCTGTCACTACATGGCTAATCATCTGTCGGTTCTCGATCATACTGGAATAGGATCCATTGATCCTTTTGCGTCTGTCACTACGCCCAGCACTCGCGAGTTTGAAGCTCGTCACAGTCATTCAATCCCTGAATCCTACTCGGAATACCACAGACAAGGTTTAGACTTTCCGGATTCTCAAGAATGGCTGTCCATGGGTTCTAACTTATACCATGAAGACACTAATAACTCGGACTCGGTCCCCTATATTAGATATCCAAGAGATATCCATTTAATCTAAGGTAGAACGGAAGTGGTTGTCAGGCACGTGTGCATAAGTTGAGAATGATGATGACTGTCACGATCATCACATCCATCATATTGAAGTGCGAATGAATATCTTAGAAGCAGAATAAGTTGAATTGAATAGAAAAACAGTAGTACTTTGCATTAATCTTTGAGGAACAGCAGAGCTCCACACCTTAATCTATGGTGTGTAGAAACTCTACCGTTGAAAATACACAAGTGATAAATGTTCAGGCATGGCCGAATGGCCAGCCCCCCAAACGTGATCTAAAGATGAAACTAAAGATTTAAACATAATAGTAAAAAGTCCTATTTATACTAAACTAGTTACTAGGGTTTGCAGAATTGAGTAAATGATGCAGAAATCCACTTCTAGGGCCCACTTGGTGTGTGTTTGGGATGAGCATTGAGTTTTACACGTGTAGAGGCTTCTCTTGGAGTTGAACGCCAGTTTGTAGCCTGTTTCTGGCGTTGAACTCCACTTTGCAACCTGTTTCTAGCGTTTGACTCCAGAATGCAGCATGAAACTGGCGTTGAACGCCATTTTACATCATCTATCCTTATTCAAAGTATGGACTATTATATATTTCTGGAAAGCTCTGGATGTCTACTTTCCAACGCAATTGAGAGCGTGCCATTTGGAGTTTTGTAGCTCCAGAAAATCCATTCCGAGTACAGAGAGGTCAGAATCCAATAGCATCAGCAGTCCTTTTTCAGCATGAATCAGATTTTTGCTCAAGTCCCTCAATTTCAGCTAGAAATTACCTGAAATCACAGAAAAACACACAAACTCATAGTAAAGTCCAGAAATATGATTTTTAATTAAAAACTAATAAAAATATAATGAAAATTAATTAAATCATACTAAAAACATACTAAAAATAATGCCAAAAAGCGTATAAATTATCCGCTCATCACAACACCAAACTTAAATTGTTGCTTGTCCCCAAGCAACTGAAAATCAAATAGGATAAAAAGAAGAGAATATACTATAAATACCAAAATATCAATGAAACTTAGCTCCAATCAGATGAGCGGGACTTGTAGCTTTTTGCCTCTTGAATAGTTTTGGCATCTCACTTTATCCATTGAGGTTCAGAATGATTGGCATCTATAGGAACT
>NC_029787.2:104574433-104582471 GCF_000816755.2 Arachis ipaensis | reverse complement strand
TTACCCTTGCCTTTTGGTTTTAAGGGCTATTGGCTTTTTGCTCTTGCCTTTTGGTTTAAAGAGCTTTTGGCTTTTTCTGCTTGCTTTTTTTTTTCTTCCCTTTTTTTTCGCTATTTTTTCTTTTTTTTTTCGCAAGCTTTCTGTCTTCACTGCTTTTTCTTGCTTCAAGAATCAATTTTATGATTTTTAGATTATCAAATAACATTTCTCCTTTTTTCTTATTCTTCAAGAGCCAACATATTTAACATTCATAAACAACAACTTCAAAAGACATATGCACTGTTCAAGCATTCATTCAGAAAACAAAAAGTATTGTCACCACATCAAAATAATTAAACCAGTTTCAAGGATGAATTCAAAATCATGTACTTCTTGTTCTTTTGTAATTAAAACACTTTTCATTTAAGAGAGGTGATGGATTCATATTCATAACTTTAAGGCATAGACACTTAGACACTAGTGATCATATAGTAAAGACACAAACATAAAGCTCAAAAAAATCGAAAAGCAGTAAAATAAATAGACAAGGAGATTAAGGAATGAGTCCACCTTAGTGAGGGTGACGTCTTCCTCTTCTTGAAGAACCAATGGTGCTTTTGAGCTCCTTTATGTCTCTTCCTTGCCTTTGTTGCTCCTCCCTCATAGTTCTTTGTTCTTCTCTAATCTCATGAAGGATGATGGAGTGCTCTTGGTGTTCCACCCTTAGTTGTCCCATGTTGGAACTTAATTCTCCTAGGGAGGTGTTGATTTGCTCCCAATAATTATGTGGAGGAAAGTGCATCCCTTGAGGCATCTCAGGGATTTCATGGTGAGGAATTTCCTCATGCTCTTGTTGAGGTCCATGATCTCTTGCTTGCTCCATCCTTTTCTTAGTGATGGGCTTGTCCTCTTTAATGAGAACGTCTCTGGTCTTAGGTGCCCTAGATGGTTATGGAAAAACAAAAAGCAATGCTTTTACCACACCAAACTTAGAAGGTTTACTCGTCCCCGAGAAAAAAAAAGAAAGTAGTAGAAGAAGAAGAAAATGGAAGAGATGGGGGTGTGTGAACGGTTCGGCCACTGGGGGTTTAAGGTGGTTACGATGTGTGAAAAGAAAAGAGTGATGGTTTGAATTTGAGTGGGTGGGTGTAGGTGGGTTGTATGATGGTTTTGGAGGAGCAATGGAGGTGATTGGTGGAGGTTATTTTGGGGAAGAGAGTTATGAAAAGGTGTGAAGAGGAGAGAAGAAGTGGTGGAGATCCTGTGGGGTCCACAGATCAAGTGGGGTCAAGGACTTAACATCCCTGCTCCAATTAGGCGTGTAAAACGCCCTTGCTGTGCAATCCTGGCGTTTAACGCCAGACTGCTACTTGTTTCTGGCGTTTAACGCCAGACAAATGCTTGTTTCTGGCATTAAACGCTAGCTTGGTGCTTGTTTCTGGCGTTAAACGCCAGACAGATGCTTGTTTCTGGCGTTTAAATGCCAGACTGCTCTCCTCCAGGGTGTGCTATTTTCAATGCTGTTTTTCATTCTGTTTTTGATTTTTCAGTAGTTTTTGTGACTCCACATGATCATCAACCTAAAGAATAAAGTAATAATAAAATAGATATAATTAAATAACATTGGGTTGCCTCCCAACAAGCGCTTATTTAATGTCAATAGCTTGACAGTGAGCTCTCATGAAGCCTCACAGATAATCAGAGAAAGGTTGGAACCTCCCAACACCAAACTTAGAGTTTGACTGTGGGGGCTTTTGTTGACTCTGCAGTGAGAGAAGCTTTTCATGCTTCCTCTCTATGGTTACAGAAGGAGATCCTTGAGTTTGAAATACAAGGTTGTCCTAATTCAGTTGAAGGACTAACTCTTCTTTGTCCACATCAATCACAGCTCTTGCTGTGGCTAGGAAGGGTCTTCCAAGGATGATAGATTCATCCTCATCCTTCCCTATGTCTAGGATTATGAAATCAGCAGGGATGTAAAGGCCTTCAACCTTTACTAATACGTCCTCTACCTATCCATAAGCTTGTTTTCTTGAGTTGTCTGCCATCTCTAATGAGATTCTGGCAGCTTATACCTCAAAGATTCCTAGTTTCTCCATTACAGAGAGTGGCATAAGGTTTATCCCTGACCCAAGGTCACATAGAGCCTTCTCAAAGGTTATGGTGCCTATGGTACAAGGTATTAAGAACTTTCCAGGATCCTGTTTCTTCTGAGGCAATTTCAGTTGATCCAGATCACTCAGTTCATTGGTGAGCAAGGGAGGTTCATCTTCCCAAGTCTCATTACCAAATAATTTGGCATTCAGCTTCATGAATGCACCAAGGTACTTGGCAACTTGCTCTTCAGTAACATCTTCATTCTATTCAGAAGAAGAATACTCATCAGAGCTCATGAATGGCATAAGGAGGTTCAATAGAATCTCTATGGTCTCTAGATGAGCCTCAGATTCCTTTGGTTCCTCAGAGGAAAACTCCTTATTGATCACTGGACGTCCCAGGAGGTCTTCCTCACTAGGATTCACGTCCTCCTCTTCCCTTGTAGGTTCGGCCATGGTGATTAAATCAATGTCTTTGCACTCTCTCTTTGGATTTTCTTCTATATTGCTTGGGAGAGTACTAGGAGGAGTTTCAATAACTCTCTTACTCAGCTGGCCCACTTGTGCCTCCAAATTTTTAATGGAGGACCTTGTTTCATTCATGAAACTTAAAGTGGCCTTAGATAGATCAGAGACTATATTTGCTAAGCTAGATGGATTCTGCCCAGAATTTTCTGTCTGTTGCTGAGTGGATGATGGAAAAGGCTTGCTATTGCTAAACGTGTTTCTTCCACCATTATTAAAGCCTTGTTGAGGCTTTTGTTGATCCTTCTATGAGAGATTTGGATGATTTCTCCATGAAGGATTATAGGTGTTTTTATAGGGTTCACCCATGTAATTCACCTCTGCTATTGTAGGGTTCTCAGGATCATAAGCTTTTTCTTCAGAAGATGCCTCTTGAGTACTGTTGGATGATTCCTTCAATCCATTCAGACTCTGAGAAATCATATTGACTTGCTGAGTCAATATTTTATTCTGAGCCAATATGGCATTCAGAGTATCAATTTCAAGAACTCCCTTCTTCATAGGCGTCCCATTACTCATAGGATTCCTTTAAGAAGTATACATGAACTGGTTATTTGCAACCATGTTAATGAGTTCTTGAGCTTATGCAGGCATTTTCTTTAGGTGAATGGATCCACCTGCAGAATGGTCCAATGACATTTTAGATAATTCAGAAAGACTATCATAGAATATATCCAGGATGGTCCATTCTGAAAGCATGTCAGAAGGACACTTTTTAGTCAGTTCCTTGTATCTCTCCCAAGCTTCATAGAAGGATTCACCTTCCTTCTGTTTGAAGGTCTGAACATCCACTCTAAGCTTACTAAGCTTTTGAGGAGGAAAGAATTTGGCTACGAAAGCCGTGACTAGCTTATCCCAAGTGTTCAGACTATCTTTAGATTGAGAGTCCAACCATACTCTAGCTCTGTCTCTTACAGCAAACGGGAAAAGCATAAGCCTGTAGACCTCGAGATCAACCCCATTGGTCTTAACAATATCACAGATCTGCAAGAATTCAGTTAAGAACTGAAAAGGATCTTCAGATGGAAGTCCATGAAACTTGCAGTTCTATTGCATCAAAGAAACTAATTGAGGTTTCAACTCAAAATTGTTTGCTCCAATGGCAGGAATTGAGATGCTTCTTCCATGTAAATTGGAATTGGGTGCAGTAAAGTCACCAAGCATCTTCCTTGCATTGTTATTATTTTCGGCCATGTCTCCTTCTTTTTCGAAAATTTCTGTCAGATTTTCTCCAAAGAGTTGTGCTTTAGCTTCCCTTAGCTTCCTCTTCAAAGTCCTTTCAGGTTCAGGATCAGCCTCAACAAGAATGTTCTTATCCTTGTTCCTGCTCATATGACAAAGAAGGAAATAACAAAGAAAATATGGAATCCTCTATGTCACAGTATAGAGATTCCTTTATGTGAGTAGAAGAAAAGAAATTCGAACACCAGGAGGAAGAGAGGGTTCGAATTTTTAGATGAAAGATGAAGATAGTAAATAAATAAATAATTAGAAGGAGGTGAGAGAGTAGAATTTTCGAAAATTAAATAAAATAATTAGAGTTTAAAGGTTGAATCTTTCTTACTAGGCAAGTAACAAACTAAAATTTTTTTGAATCAATCATATTAATTGTTAGCATTAATTTCGAAAATATGAAATAAAAATAAGAAAAAGATTTTGAAAATAAATTTGAAAATTTCGAAATTATGAAAGAAAAATGAAAAAGATTTGATTTTTGAAAAAGATTTGAAAAAGATAGAATATTTAAATTGAAAATTTGATTTGACTCATAAGAAATAATAAGATTTTAAAATTTTTTGAAAAAGTCAATTCAAATTTTCGAATTTGATGGGAAGAAAAAGGGAAAGATATTTTTTTTTATTTTTTGAAATTTTAATGATGAAAGAGAAAAACAACAAAAAGACTCAAAACATGAAAATTATGAATCAAAACACATGATGCATGCAAGAACACTTTGAATGTCAAGATGAACACCAAGAACACTTTGAAGATCAAGATGAACATCAAGACTTATTTTTGAAAATTTTCAAGAAAAGAAAAACATGCAAGACACCAAACTTAGAAATTTTCAAACTTTAGACACTAATAATTCAAGAATGCATATGAAAAACAAGAAAAGACACAAAACATTAAAATTTAAAGATCAAACAAGAAGACTTACCAAGAACAACTTGAAGATCATGAAGAACATATGCATGAGTTTTCGAAAAATGCAAGAAAGAGATAAACATGCAATTGACACTAAACTTAAAACTTGACACAAGACTCAAACAAGAAACATAAAATTATTTTTGATTTTATAATTTTATTAAAATTTTTTTTTTGTATTTTTCGAAAATTATTTTGAAAAAGAAAATAAGGATTTCAAAATTTTTAATAGAAATTCTAGGAATCTTGCAATGTTAGTCTAAAGTTCCAGTTCAGGAATTAGACATGGCTTACTAGCCAGCCAAGCTTTCAGTGAAAGCTCCGGTCCAAAACACTAGACATGGCCAATGGCCAGCCAAGCTTCAGCAGATACAAATCAGACATACAACAGATGATACTTCATCCAACTTTATATGCTGATAAATGGAAGCCTCGGTCCAAATAAATTAGACATGGCTTTACAGCCAGCCAGGCTTCAACGTGCTCCATGAAACACTAGAATTCATTCTTAAAATTTTTTGAATAAAAATATATTTTTTTTATTTTTTCGAAAATAAGAATAATAAAAACAAAAAGGTTAAAATTAAAATAAAGTTACCTAATCTGAGCAACAAGATGAACCGTCAGTTGTCCAAACTCAAACAATCCCCGGCAACAGCGCCAAAAACTTGGTGTGCAAAATCGTGATCATTCCTTCCTTAGTAACAGCACTAAAAACTCAATACGCACGTTCATGTTCTTAATTCTGTTTCACAACTTCGTACAACTAACCAGCAAGTGCACTGGGTCGTCCAAGTAATAAACCTTATGTGAGTAAGGGTCGATCCCACAGAGATTGTCGGCTTGAAGCAAGCTATGGTTACCTTGTAAATCTCAATCAGGCGGATTCAACTGATTTTATGAATTGATAAGTAAAAGATAAATAAAATATAAAATAGGATAGTGGTACTTATGTAATTCATTGGTGAGAATTTCAGATAAGCGTATAGAGATGCTTTCGTCCCTCTGAACCTCTGCTTTCCTGCTGTCTTCATCCAATCCTTCCTACTCCTTTCCATGGCAAGCTGTATGTTAGGCATCACCATTGTCAATGGCCACCTGTCCTCTCAGTGAAAATGGTCCAATGCGCTGTCACTGCATGACTAATCATCTGTCGGTTCTCGATCATACTGGAATAGGATCCATTGATCCTTTTGCGTCTGTCACTATGCCCAGCACTCGCGAGTTTGAAGCTCGTCACAGTCATTCAATCTCTGAATCCTACTCGGAATACCACAGACAAGGTTTAGACTTTCCGGATTCTCAAGAATGGCCGTCCATGGGTTCTAACTTATACCACGAAGACACTAATAACTCGGACTCGGTCCCCTGTATTAGATATCCAAGAGATATCCATTCAATCTAAGGTAGAACGGAAGTGGTTGTTAGGCACGCGTTCATAAGTTGAGAATGATGATGACTGTCACGATCATCAGATCCATCATATTGAAGTGCGAATGAATATCTTAGAAGCGGAATAAGTTGAATTGAATAGAAAAACAGTAGTACTTTGCATTAATCTTTGAGGAGCAGCAGAGTTCCACACCTTAATCTATGGTGTGTAGAAACTTTACCGTTGAAAATACACAAGTGATAAATGTTCAGGCATGGCTGAATGGCCAGCCCCCCAAACGTGATCTAAAGATGAAACTAAAGATTTAAACATAATAGTAAAAAGTCCTATTTATACAAAATTAGTTACTAGGGTTTGCAGAATTGAGTAAATGATGCAGAAATCCACTTGTGGGGCCCACTTGGTGTGTGCTTGGGCTGAGCATTGAGTTTTACACGTGTAGAGGCTTCTCTTGGAGTTGAACACCAGTTTGTAGCCTGTTTCTGGCGTTGAACTCACTTTGCAACCTGTTTCTGGCGTTTGACTCCAGAATGCAGCATGGAACTGACGTTGAACGCCAGTTTACATCGTCTATCTTTATTTAAAGTACAAACTATTATATATTGATGGAAAGATCTGGATGTCTACTTTCCAACGCAATTGAGAGCATGCCATTTGGAGTTCTATAGCTCCAGAAAATCCATTCCGAGTGCAGAGAGGTCAGAATCCAACAGCATCAGCAGTCCTTTTTCAGCCTGAATCAGATTTTTGCTCAAGTCCCTCAATTTCAGCCAGAAATTACCTGAAATCACAAAAAAACACACAAACTCATAGTAAAGTCCAGAAATGTGATTTTTAATTAAAAACTAATAAAAATATAATAAAAATTAATTAAATCATACTAAAAACATACTAAAAACAATGCCAAAAAGCGTATAAATTATCCGCTCATCAATAGACCATTATATATTTCTGGAAACCCATGGAAGTTAGGTTTCCAACTGTAACACCCTCACTACCAGAATGTCATGCTTCCGGCTGTGCCACTCTGATAGCAAGAAGTATTACGACTACTTTATATACTAAATATTAAAATAGGAGCCTGTGACTCGATGCCGTATCGCTGATTTCTTTAAAAACCGGAAATAAATATTTTATTTTAAGAAAAATACAAGCAGACATAGATTCATATACAAGACTCCTTACATAATATCTTATAATATAATATACATATAAAACATACAACTCATATCCCTCTTACAAACATGTAATAACAAAGACGAGGGAAGAATATAATCTAATTAATACAATGATGAGCGGATAATTTATACGCTTTTTGGCATTGTTTTTAGTATATTTTTAGTAGAATCTAGTTACTTTTAGGGATGTTTTTATTAGTTTTTATGTTAAATTCACATTTCTGGACTTCACTATGAGTTTGTGTATTTTTCTGTGATTTCAAGTATTTTCTGGCTGAAATTGAGGGACTTGAGCAAAAATCAGATTCAGAGGTTGAAGAAGGACTACTGATGTTGTTGGATTCTGACCTCCCTGTACTCAAAGTGGATTTTCTGGAGCTACAGAACTCAAAATGGCGCGCTTCCAATTGCGTTGGAAAGTAGACATCCAGGGCGTTCCAGCAATATATAATAGTCTATACTTTGGCAGAGTTTAGAGGACGTAAAAGGGCGTTGAACGCCAGTTCTATGCTGCTGTCTGGAGTTAAACGCCAGAAACACATTACAAGCCAGAGTTGAATGCCAGAAATACGTTACAAACTGGCGTTCAACTCCAAGAATGACCTCTCCACGTGTAACATTCAAGCTCAGCCCAAGTACACACCAAGTGGGCCCCGGAAGTGGATTTATGCATCAATTACTTACTTCTGTAAACCCTAGTAACTAGTTTAGTATAAATA
>NC_029787.2:104570265-104574342 GCF_000816755.2 Arachis ipaensis | reverse complement strand
TGACCATAGCTTGCTTCATACCAACAATCTCCGTGGGATCGACCCTTACTCACGTAAGGTTTTATTACTTGGACGACCTAGTGCACTTTCTGGTTAGTTGTATCGAAGTTGTGAATGAAAAACGATTTATTAAGACGTGCGTACAGAGTTTTTGGCACCGTTGCCTGAGATCACAATTTCGTGCACCAAGTTTTTGGCGCCGTTGCCGGGGATTGTTTGAGTTTGGACAACTGACGGTTCATCTCGTTGCTCAGATTAGGTAATTTTCTTTTTGTTTTATTCTCAAAAATTTTTCAAAAAAAATTTCTTTCAAAAATTTCTCATCTATTTTCGAAAATTTTTCTAAAATTTTTTAAGAATGAATTCTAGTGTTTCATAAAGCATGTTGAAGCCTGACTGGCTGTAAAGCCATGTCTAAATTCATTTGGACTGGGACTCCCAACCCAATATTATCAAGAGCTAGCTAGTTGTTGCTAATCCACCTGCTGCTGTTCCAGATCCAAAAGATTTACATGCTAAAGCTTGACTGGCTATTAAGCCATGTCTAACCCTCAGATTGGAGCTTTAGAATAAGAATACAAGATTCCTGGAATTCATATTAAAAATTTTGAAATCCTTATTTTTCTTTTTCAAATAATTTTCGAAAAATCCAAAAAAAATTAGAAAACCATAAAAATAAAAAATATTGTGTTTCTTGTTTGAGTCTTGAGTCAAATTGTAAGTTTGGTGTCAATTGCATATTCATCTTGCATTTTTCGAAAATTGCATTCATGCATGTGTTCTTCATGATCTTCAAGTTGTTCTTGGTAAGTCTTCTTGTTTGATCTTCATATTTTCTTGTTTTGCATCTTTTCTTGTTTTTCATATGCATTCTTGCATTCATAATGTCTGAACATGAAAGATTTCTAAGATTGGTGTCTTGCATATTTTCTTTGCATATAAAATTTTTAAAAATAAGTTCTTGATGTTCATCATGATCTTCAAAGTGTTCTTGGTGTTCATCTTGACATTCATAACATTCTTGCATGCATTCATTGTTTTGATCCAAAATTCTCATGCATTGTATCATTTTCATGTTTTTCTCTTTCATCATTAAAAATTCAAAAATAAAAAAAATATCTTCCCCTTTTTCTCTCTCAAAATTTCGAAAATTAGATTTGACTTTTTCAAAAATTTTTAAAATTCAATTGTTACTTATGAGTCAAATCAAATTTTGAATTTAAAAAATCTTATCTTTTTTAAAATCTTTTTCAAAAATCAAATCTTTTTCATTTTTCTTAGTTATTTTCGAAAATTTTAAAAATATTTTTCAAAAATCTTTTTCTTATCTTTACCACATAATTTTCGAAAATAACATCATCAATTAATGTTTTGATTCAAAAATTTCAAGTTTGTTACTTGCTTGTTAAGAAAGATTCAAACTTTAAGTTCTAGAATCAT
Source organism: Arachis ipaensis (assembly GCF_000816755.2). Lineage (NCBI taxonomy): Eukaryota > Viridiplantae > Streptophyta > Magnoliopsida > Fabales > Fabaceae > Arachis > Arachis ipaensis. The sequence goes on along the minus strand of NC_029787.2, from coordinate 104,572,902 downwards.
ATCTTGTGATTTCTTATGAATCAAGTCATTAATTGTGATTTTAAAAATCAAATCTTTTTTTTCAAAACTAATTTCAATCATATCTTTTCAAAAATATCTTTTTATCTTATCTTTTTCAAAATCATATCTTTTCCAAAAATTTGATTTTAAAATATCTTTTCTAACTTCTTATTTTCTTATCTTTTTCAAAACTACCTAACTAACTCTCTCTCTCTAATTTTCGAAAATATCTCCCTCTTTTTCAAAAATTCTTTTTAATTAACTAATTATTTTAATTTTTGATTTTAATTTTATTCCTAATTTTCGAAAATTACTAACCTTTTTCAAAAACTAATTTCGAAAATCACTAACTCTTTTTCAAAAAATAATTTTCGAAAATTCTCTCTCTCTCTCATCTCCTTCTATTTATTTATTTATTTACTAACATATCTTCCTCACTCACCAAAAATCCGAACTCTCTCTCTCTCTCTCTGAGTTCAGATTTTCTCTTCTTCTTTTCTTCTACTCACATAAGGGAACCTCTATACTTGGGTAAAAAGGATCCCTATTATTATTATTTTTCTGTTCCCTTCTTTTTCATATGAGCAGGAGCAAGGACAAGAATATTCTTGTTGAAGCAGATCCAGAACCTGAAAGGACTCTGAAGAGGAAACTAAGAGAAGCTAAATTACAACAATCCAGCAAGCACCTTTCAGAAATTTTCGAACAAGAAGAGGAGATGGCAGCCGAAAATAATAATAATGCAAGGAGAATGCTTGGTGACTCCACTGCACCTAATTCCAATTTACATGGAAGAAGCATCTCAATTCCTACCATTGAAGCAAACAATTTTGAGCTGAAACCTCAATTAGTTTCTCTGATGCAGCAGAACTGCAAGTTTCATGGACTTCCATCTGAAGATCCTTTTCAGTTCTTAACTGAATTCTTGCAGATCTGTGATACTGTTAAGACTAATGGAGTAGATCCTGAAGTCTACAGGCTCATGCTTTTCCCTTTTGCTATAAGAGACAGAGCTAGAATATGGTTGAACTCTCAACCTAAGGATATCCTAAACTCTTGGGATAAGCTGGTCAAGGCTTTCTTAGCCAAGTTCTTTCCTCCTCAAAAGCTGAGCAAGCTTAGAGTGGATGTTCAAACCTTCAGACAGAAAGAAGGTGAATCCCTCTATGAAGCATGAGAGAGATACAAGCAACTGACCAAAAATTGTCCTTCTGACATGCTTTCAGAATGGACCATCCTGGATATATTCTATGATGGTCTGTCTGAATTAGCTAAGATGTCATTGGATACTTCTACAGGTGGATCCATCCACTTAAAGAAAATGCCTGTAGAAGCTCAAAAACTCATTGATATGGTTGCTAATAACCAGTTCATGTACACTTCTGAGAGGAATCCTGTGAGTAATTGGACGCCTCAAAAGAAGGGAGTTCTTGAAATTGATACTCTGAATGCCATATTGGCTTAGAACAAAATATTGACTCAGCAAGTCAATATGATTTCTCAGAGTCTGAATGGAATGCAAGCTGCATCCAACAGTACTCAAGAGGCATCTGCTGAAGAAGAAGCTTATGATCCTGAGAACCCTGCAATAGCAGAGGTGAATTACATGGGTGAACCATATGGAAACACCTATAATCCCTCATGGAGAAATCACCCAAATCTCTCATGGAAGGATCATCAAAAGCCTCAACAAGGCTTTAATAATGGTGGAAGAAATAGGTTTAACAATAGTAAACCTTTTCCATCATCCACTCAGCAACAGACAGAGAACTCTGAACAAAATACCTCTAATTTAGCAAACTTAGTCTCTGATCTATCTAAGGCCACTGTGAGTTTCATGAATGAAACAAGGTCCTCCATTAGAAATTTGGAAGCACAAGTGGGCCAGCTGAGTAAGAAGATCACTAAAACTCCTCCTAGTGCTCTCCCAAGTAATACAGAAGAAAATCCAAAAGGAGAGTGCAAGGCCATTGATATAACCATCATGGCCGAATCCAAGGAAGAAGGGGAGGACGTGAATCCCAAGGAGGAAGACCTCCTGGGACGTCCAGTGATCAATAAGAAGTTTCCCTCTGAGGAACCAAAGGAATCTGAGACTCAACTAGAGACCATAGAGATTCCATTAAACCTCCTTATGCTATTCATGAGCTCTGATGAGTATTCCTCTTCTGAAGAGAATGAGGATGTTACTGAGAAGCAAGTTACCAAGTACCTTGGTGCAATCATGAAGCTGAATGCCAATTTATTTGGTAATGAGACTTGGGGAGATGAACCTCCCCTGTTCACCAATGAACTAAATGCATTGGATCAACTGAGATTGCCTCAGAAGAAACAGGATCCTGGAAAGTTCCTAATACCTTGTACCATAGGCACCATGATCTTTGAAAAGGCTCTGTGTGACCTTGGTTCAGGGATAAACCTCATGCCCCTTTCTGTAATAGAGAAACTGGGAATCTTTGGGGTGCAAGCTGCTAAAATCTCATTAGAGGTGGCAGACAGTTCAAGAAAACAGGCTTATGGACAAGTAGAGGACGTGTTAGTAAAGGTTGAAAGCCTTTGCATCCCTACTGATTTCATAATCCTTGATACTGGGAAGGATGAGGATGAATCCATCATCCTTGGAAGACCCTTCCTAGC
>NC_029787.2:104565195-104568969 GCF_000816755.2 Arachis ipaensis | reverse complement strand
GTTAGTAAAGGTTGAAGGCCTTTACATCCCTGCTGATTTCATAATCCTAGATACTGGGAAGGATGAGGATGAATCCATCATCCTTGGAAGACCCTTCCTAGTCACAGCAAGAGCTGTGATTGATGTTAACAAAGAAGAACTAGTCCTTCAATTGAATGAGGACTCCCTTAAGTTTAAAACTCAAGGACATCCTTCTGTAAACATGGAAAAGAGGCACAGTAAGCTTCTCTCAAAGCAGAGTCAACTAGAGCCTCCACAGTCAAACTCTAAGTTTGGTGTTGGGAGGCCTCAACCAAACTCTAAGTTTGGTGTTGGGAAGTCTCAACAATGCTCTGAACATCTGTGAGGCTCTATGAGAGCCCACTGTCAAGCTATTGACATTAAAGAAGCGCTTGTTGGGAGGCAACCCAATTTTTATTTATCTAAATTTATTTTCATTCTTGTTGTTATTTCATGTTTTATTAGGTTCATGATCATGTGGAGTCACAAAATAAATATAAAAATTGAAAACGGAATCAAAAACAGCAGAAGAAAAATCACACCCTGGAGGAGGATCTCACTGGTGTTTAAACGCTAGTAAGGAGCATCTGTCTGGTGTTCAACGCTAGAAACAAGTAGCATCCTGGCGTTCAGACGCCAGAAATGCACAATGAGGAAAGCTGGCGCTGAACGCCAGAAACAAGCATCTGGCTGGCGTTCAACGCCAGAAATATTCTGCATCTGGGCGCTGAACGCCCAGAACAAGCATCAATTCGGCGTTTAAACGCCAGAATTGTATGCAAGGGCGTTTTACATGCTAATGGGTGCAGGGATGTAAATTCTTGACACCTCAGGATCTGTGGATCTCACAGGATCATCTCAGGATCTGTGAATCTCACAGGATCCCAACCCACCTCACCCTCTCTCTCTCCATTCATGGTCATCCCTTCTGTTTTCCATTCACCACTCACATCCATACACACATCCCTCCATCTCCTCCATACCTTCTTCTTCTTCTTCTATTCTTTATTCTTTTGCTCGAGGGCGAGCAACATTCTAAGTTTGGTGTGGTAAAAGCATAAGCTTTTTGTTTTTTCATTACCATTGATGGTACCTAAGACCAGAGAAACCTCTAGAAAAGAGGAAAGAGAAGACAATTGCTTCCACCTCTAAGCCATAGGAGATGGAAAGATTCATCTCACAAGCCCATCACTAAGAAAAGGATGGAACAAACAAGAGAGCACATTCATGGATCTCAACAGGCACGTGAAGAAGCTCATCATCAAGAAACCTCTGAGATACCTCAAGGGATGCACTTTCCTCCACAGAATTTTTGGAAGCAAATCAACACCTCCCTATTCCAACATGGGACAATTAAGGGTGGAACATCAAGAGCACTCCATCATCCTTCATGAAATTAGAGAAGATCAAAAAGCAATGAGAGAGGAGCAACAAAGACAAGCAAGGGACATAGAAGAGCTCAAGGACATCATTGGTTCCTCAAGGAGAAAACGCCACCATCACTAAGGTGGACTCATTCCTTGTTCTTACATTCTCTGTTTTTCGTTTTCTTTATGTTGAGTGCTTATCCATGTTTGTGTCTTATTACATGATCATTAGTATTTAGTAACTTTGTCTTAAAGTTATGAATGTCCTATGAATTCATCACCTCTCTTAAATGAAAAATATTTTAATTCAAAAGAATAAGAAGTATATGAGTTTCGAATTTATCCTTGAACTTAGTTTAATTATGTTGATGTGGTGACAATGCTTCTTATTTTCTGAATGAATGCTTGAACAGTGCATATGTCTTTTGAAGGTGTTGTTTAAGAATGTTAAATATGTTGGCTCTTGAAAGAATGATGACAAGGAGACAGGTTATTTGATAATCTAAAAAATCATAAAAATGATTCTTGATGCAAGAAGAAGCAGCAAAGAACAAAGCTTGCAGAAAAAAAATGGCGAAAAAAAATAGAAAAAGAAAAAGCAAGCAGAAAAAGCCAAAAGCTCTTAAAACCAAGAGGCAAGAGCAAAAAGCCAATAGCCCTTAAAACCAAAAGGCAAGGGTAATAAAAAGGATCCCAAGGCTTTGAGCATCAGTGGATAGGAGGGCCTAAGGGAATAAAATCCCGGCCTAAGCGGCTAAACCAAGCTGTCCCTAGCCATGTGCTTGTGGCGTGAAGGTGTCAAGTGAAAACTTGAGACTGAGCGGTTAAAGTTAAGGTCCAAAGCAAAAAAAAAAAAGTGTGCTTAAGAACCCTGGACACCTCTAATTGGGGACTTTAGCAAAGCTGAGTCACAATCTGAAAAGGTTCACCCAGTTACACTATGAGTTTGTGTGTTTTTCTGTGATTTCAGGTATTTTCTGGCTGAAATTGAGGGACTTGAGCAAAAATCAAATTCAGAGGTTGAAGAAGGACTGCTGATGCTGTTGGATTCTGACCTCCCTACACTCAAAGTAGATTTTCTAGAGCTAAAAAACTCAAAATGGCGCGCTTCCAATTGCGTTGGAAAGTAGACATCCAAGGCTTTCTATAAATATATAATAGTCCATACTTTGGCCGAGTTTAGATGACGTAAAAGGGCGTTGAACGCCAGTTCTACGCTGCTGTCTGGAGTTAAACGCCAGAAACACGTTACAAGTCAGAGTTGAACGCCAGAAATACGTTACAAACTGGCGTTCAACTCCAAGAATGACCTCTCCACGTGTAACATTCAAGCTCAGCCCAAGTACACAAAATTTTTAATTTAATTGTCAAAACTTGATTTAATTACTTTTAATAAAATAATTTCTAAAAATAAAGTCTTTAATGAATAAATAAATTGTAATTAACTCAAAATAATTTTTTTTAAATTATGGGTCTTACACCAACGCCTTTGAGAACTCGTCAATTGGACTTCTGTATCTCCAAAAATGCTCGTTTAAATATATGGAGGTCAGGATTTGATAGCATCTACACTCCTTTTCTTGCCTCTAAATCAGACTTTGCCAAAACTTGCCAAATTCACCCAAAAATCATCTAAAATCATAAGAAAAACACAAAAGCTCAAAGTAGCCTCCAAAAAGTGATTTCTGCACTAAAACCTACTAAAAATAATAAAACTTAACAAAATATACTAAAAACACTAAAAAAATAGTACCAAAAAGTGTATAAGATATCCGCTCATCAATCACAATTAACATAAATTTCTTTTACTTGATCATATTCCTATATTATTATTGAATATTTTTCCTTTAAAACAAAATCAATTTCATACTAAATTAGTTGACGTAAGTACAGGAAATTAATGATGATCATAACACTAAATTAAAATGTAATATTATAAAAATCAAAATTTTTTATGTTTTATTCATTCAATTATATGGTCATATTTTTTAAGGTAGAAACGAAAACAAAATTATTAAAATTCTAAAATAGCATGTTCATTTCACTAAAAAATATTTACAATATACTTGAAATTAATTATAAACTTTTATAGAAATCAAAGATTGAAGTTAGACATTAATTATAATATGTACATTTATATGATTATGTTTATATACCTACACTAATTGAAAAAATTACATGACACATATTTCATTTTGCAAAATTAGTTATATTGGTCTTCTTACGATTTTATTATTTATTTACTTTTTTACCTATCTTATTTATTATTTATTTTACCAATTATATATTACCACCAAATAAATTAAATTGAAAGGTATACTTGATTTTTTTAATTAATAACATCTTTAAAATGAAGAAAAGCGTAATAATAAATATTAAGAAACAAAATAAATGAGAAGAAAGAAAT